>NC_071261.1:29508831-29643831 GCF_023375685.1 Ictalurus furcatus
AACCGGTGTGATGATAACTTCCGGGTTCCGGTACAAAATGACGTCGTCCCTGCGTCACCGCTCTATTGGGTGATCTGACTGCGTCTCTCCTCCCGTAAACACCGTTATTGCCTTTTCTGCATTCGCCTGAATTGTTTTCATTTGGTTGCGTATTGTTCTATTTGATACATTTGGTTGGTGGCATTTTTACTTATCCTATATTTTGGGTACAATTTTATTGATATTTTGCATTTACGAGATGATGCACTTTAAGGACCAGTCTAATTTGATGCAAAGATGTGTACATGAGCAGGCATGTAGCACAACATGGAGGTGAAAGCAGCGGTCTGTTTATTTAAATGTGAACGTACAATAAAAATATGTTGTCCCTAAAATCAATGAATAATCGTGAACTCCGTCTTGATAAAAAATAACCATGATTATCATTTCCGCCATAATCGTGCAGCCCTAGTACTTACATAGTGGCTTGGTTACTCAGTTCCATCCTTGGTTACTTAGTTGTTGCCTTGGTTAATTAGTTGCTTGCTTACTTGGTTATGTACTTACATAGTTGCTTGGTTACTCAGTTGCATCCCTGGTTAATTAGTGGCTTGGTTATTCAGTCATGTACTCACTTAGTTGCATGGTTACTTGGTTGTATACTTACTTTGTTGCCTAATGGCTTACGTAGTTACTCGGTTACTTAGTTGCTTACTTATTTAATTGCTTGGTTATGTATTTGCTTAGTTGCTTACGTATTTGGTTCCCTAATTACTTACTTATTTAGTTACTTAGCTTTTATCATGTTTATAGACCTTACGTATGTGTTACTGTAGTTTCTATCTAAGCAGAACTGTACGTTGTGTTACAGTCCGTATCCTGCATAAATGTCTTCAAGTATGGCGATTGTAATATTTATCATATCGCCCACCGGCGATATTTATTTACCCAAACCTGGAATCCATGGCTAACTTACTCCTGCTGTAACTCCTGATGTGTTGTGTATTTGCAGGTGGTGAAATTGAAGCAAATAGAACACACGCTAAACGAGAAGAAAATATTACAGGCGGTATCGTTCCCCTTCCTCGTCAGACTGGAATACGCCTTCAAGGTGCGGTCTCGGTCTCTTTCTGCCTTCTGCAACGCCGATTCACTGTGCTTGACACTGAACATTTTGCTTCTTCCATCTTCTCAGGACAATTCCAACCTGTATATGGTGATGGAGTACGTACCGGGCGGCGAGATGTTCTCACATCTAAGAAGAATCGGGAGGTTCAGGTGCGTGAGTGTGTCGGAGACTGGACTGTTCGATTGTTCAAGGAAGTTTTGTCTAGGTGGAAATTTGCTAGTAAGATACGGGGGGGACACAAACGCGCTCGGATCCCCACCAAAACAAGCGGGCCCGGTTGCAAACGAGCTCTGGAGCGGTTCTCTTGTGGTGAGAGAGCAGTCCAACCCAACGGAGCAACCTGTATAGCAATGCATGATGGGAACCGAATTACGTAACGAGCGTGAATGGCGGTTTAACTTGGACCAAAGATGAGATAAAATGCCTCATTGAAATCAAACCTATTTCTGACTAACTGTCAAAAACGGATAAAAACGCAGAGGTTTACCAGGTGTTTAGCGAGCGTCTCAAGGAGATGGGCTTTAACCGCTCCGTGAAACACGGATCCCCGCTCAAACCGAGAAATTATAATAACTACAGCTCAAAAGAAAGTCACAATAAGCTCACGGAGCTTAGAATTGATTCTTATAATTGATTGTATAGTTGATTTTTTTTTTTTTTCCCCTCTCCACAGTGAACCACATGCAAGGTTTTACGCAGCGCAGATAGTCCTTACCTTTGAGTACCTCCACTCGTTAGACCTCATCTACAGAGACCTGAAGCCCGAGAACCTTCTCATCGATCAGCATGGATACATCCAGGTAATCCTAACGTTGAAAATAATCGAGGGATCCACCTAGGGGGCGTTGTGTTACCGAAAGTCGATCCAATACCCACTGGTACATGAGATTCCCACAAGTAGTGTCTTGCAAGAAAGTCTTAACTGAGGTTAAGTGTTAATCTGGTTTTTTTTTTTTGTTTGTTTGTTTTTTTTAAATCGGTTACAGCTGTGTCGTATCTGCTCCGCTTTAAAGGGTCTTTCTTTAGGCTCGGTAACCTCCCAGTGCACTCCCCGGCTCTTATCTCATGAGGAAACGCATCACGTTTCTCAACCACCGAGTTTCGTTCAGCTCCTCCTGCTGATGTTTATTTACAGTTCTCAATGAGGCCTTACGTTTACAATACGTTCACTCTTCAAAATGTTTTTAATTTATTTAACGACAGATTTAAAAAAAAAAAAAAAAAAAATTAAACAAAACAGAAAAAAAAATTTCAATATGTAGTCTTCATTTTTTTATTATTATTTATTTATTTATTTATTTTTTATGAACCATAAAAATGGTGGAATTGAAGGAGGATGTACTTTCTTTTTCCATGGACTGTATATTCCAGGTTATTTGTTAAAACTAAATGTTATATGGGGGGGGGAAGTGAGTTCGGCTATATTTCCTTGCGTCTGAAAGAACCGACACCTGATCATATTTTTTTTGTGTGCCATATTAATCAGTCCGTACAGGACTTCAGAGTTTTTTTGTGATTGTTGCGGCCAAAATCGCTTGATTTTGCTGCGGCTTTTTTCAATACCTGAATTCGTGAAATAGTTTTGCACGGACTTTCGCAGAGATGTTTGTTGGTAAATGAGACCCTTTTAGCTGTACTCGTGAATCGAAGAGGGCTCCGGCCGAATGCACGTCGTGATGACGTTTTGAAAACTCGCAAGCTCCTCCTAATATCGCGGCGCTTGCTTTTACGTTTATTTCCGCGAGTGACTTTTTTTTTTTTTTTTCTTTCTTTTTTACGTCTAATTAATAATTTGCTCGTTCATGCATGTCTAACCGAAATCTCTTCCACATCACAGGTCACCGACTTTGGTTTCGCGAAACGAGTGAAGGGCCGAACCTGGACGTTGTGTGGAACCCCGGAGTACCTGGCGCCGGAGATCATCCTCAGCAAGGTGGTAGCACGTTTAGCGTTAATGCTTCCTGTAGACTCTGCGATGTTTCACGTATTTAGAATTTTAAAGCAAAACTAAAAGCTCCCCAGTCAGTGCTAGACCCTCTTCCCTATGTTGCGTACGGTGTCTCCTTTACCATGTGGTTACTCCTGCTTATGTTTCCCATGTCCTTTTGGTTTTATTCTGAGCTATCCATCCTCTGTCGTTTTTGTTTACTGTTACTTGTCCTTTTATATTATTCATGTATATATGAGCGTATTCTCTCTCGTTCACCCCGATTCATGTTGGTCTTGTTTTTGTTCTGTTTCTGCCCTTATTTTGTCTCTGATTCCTGTCATGGATGTTGTAAAGCAACCTTCAGTTTTTAAAAGCTATGGATGATGATGTGTGAGATTGTGTGCTCTTTTCTTCTGTGCAGGGCTACAACAAAGCAGTGGACTGGTGGGCCCTGGGAGTGCTCATATACGAAATGGCTGCAGGTTACCCGCCGTTCTTCGCCGACCAGCCCATTCAGATCTACGAGAAGATCGTGTCCGGAAAGGTAGAGACAGCCGCGCTCGCTTTCGTTCTAAAATAAGCCTAGTCTACAACAACTCATGGCGCTCACAGCCGGTATACCGTGTTACCGAGCTACCGATTCACAATTGTATATTCGTGTTCTTAAAGTCTACATTAGACACGCTGACGCCACACACAGGTCCATGATGTGTATTATTTTAACATCGCTGTAAACCGGTCCCACCTAAACGCGGGGAAATTTAGCGCTCGCTTCAGAGTTTAGTGAAGAGGTGGGTCTTCGTTCTTCATTAGAGGTCAGTCCGTGACTCTGCTGTTCGAACAGCAGACAGGAAGTTTGCTCAGTTTAAGCGGAAAATGTGTCTTGACCAGGCAGAGAGACACGGATTCAGACAGAGAAACAGACATACAGGTTCAGGCTGGGAGATAGAGGCAGACATGCGGATTCAGACAGACCGAAAGACCGATTCAGGCAGACTGACGCCAACAGATTCAGAGAGTCAGATTCAGGCTGGCAGGCAGATACAGAGAAAGACAGACAGATTCAGACACAGAAACAGACCTACAGCTTCAGACAGACATATTTAGGCAGAGGGAGAGGCAGATGCAGTGGCAGACAGAGATGGACAGATTCAGACAGGCAAGTAGGTGTACCCATTAACCCCACTGACTATAGAACTGAGCTCAATAAAAAAAAAACTGCCTACTCCCACAGACAGCAGTGATCATTGAGCCACTTTAAACCTTCTCTGTAGGTACGATTCCCGTCTCACTTCAGTTCAGACCTGAAGGACCTGCTAAGGAATCTGCTTCAGGTCGACCTGACGAAACGGTACGGCAACCTCAAGAACGGCGTCACCGACATCAAAAACCACAAATGGTTTGCCACGACGGATTGGATCGCCATCTACGAGAGAAAGGTGTGATGACATCATCATCATCATCATCATCACTGACATCATGGTCATAGCAATTTTCTGAAAGCAGTATGAGGATGCACCATGCTCACTGTGTGTGTGGTTTTTTTTTTTTGTTTGTTTCTGTTTTTGTTCATCTTTCCCACCCCACAGGTAGAGGCTCCGTTTATTCCGAAATGCAGAGGCCCAGGAGACACGAGCAACTTCGACGACTATGAAGAGGAAGACATCCGTGTGTCTGTTACAGAAAAATGTGCAAAGGAGTTTGCCGAGTTTTAGTCCGGACACATCAGAGCTATGTGTGTGTATGTATGTACGTATGTGTATATATACATATATATACACGTATATGTATTTATCTGTGTGTATATATGTGTGTGTATGTGTACATATATACATATACGAGTGTGTGTGACTGTGTGGCATGAATGCGTGTGCGAGCGTGTGTATAACCACACAGCAAACGAAATAAGGGGATCTTTGCACTCTAAAGACACGTGGACGGAGCAGAGCGGAGACCACATCGCCACGTCCGAGTTACTGCGTATGCTCCTTCGTTCCGTCTGGTTCATCAAGAGGCCAACAAAGCCCTCGCGCTTTACATGTTACATCAGACTCTTCACTCTTCGCTCATCATATAACCTTCCTTATTTTTAATATCTCGTTTAATAAATGTCTTGGATGTTGCGTCCCCCGTTGTTTTAAAGGTGAAAGAGGTTTTCAGCAGTGTTCAGGACTAGGACTTCAAACTCCAATCGTGCCGGTTTGTCTGGTAGCCCTGCCATATGGCTGGATTTCTGACCGTAGCCCTTCTGTTGTTCCATCACAGGACCTCTGCCGGATGTTTGGGTGTGTCTTTAGAAAATAGACCACGAGAATAGTGTTCAAAAACACTCCAAGAGCAAAATCCGCCACCAGGGGGCCTCACAAGAATTTTATATACTTTGATTTGACGTACACTCGCAACAACGAGCCAAGATTGCAGCGACGTTTGAATTGAGATTCAATTCAATTGAACACACGCACGTTTGAAGTATACCCCAAGGGTATTTAAGGCAAACAAATTAGTGACGAGTAGGACTAGACTTGTTGGCAGCGGAGGAATCCTTGTCCACACTGTTGCTGTCGAGTTCTACTTGTTTGCACTTTCATCTGAATTATTATTTTCCTAATAATAATAACTTTTGAGGCAGGATGGAGCTGATGGAGTAGTTTAGTTTAAGAGTCTTGTTCGTGAGTTCAGCAGTGAGCAGGTTGGTAATCCTGGGATTTGAATTCATGACCTTCTGAGCGGTAGAACCAAAGCCTTAAACACTGAGCAATGACTTTATATCAAAGCATGTTATCATTTAGGGCGGTAAAAGGTTCAGAGCGCGCCCTGCACACTACCATGTGAGCGTCACTGCTGTGCCTCGACAAGAACAGACACTCGAATAATATCCAAGCTCCTCTGGTGGTCATGGTCACTGATTGGGTAATGGATGGATGGATGGACATCAACAGATGGGCTGCAGTCAGAGATTTATAATTAATACTAAATCAATAGCCTGAGTTTAGCGTTTAGAGCTACATGGTTGGAGAGCGTGATAAACCGGCACGTCGCTCTGGCTCGATGCCAGCGGTGATGTCCACAGTGTCATGTAGCTACGATTTTGAAGGATACATGTTGCGTATTGTCTGTTACATGCTTTGTGTAATTATATATATTTTTTTCTCTTCATTTTTGACTAACGGCAGCAGTTATCTTACCTCAGACTCAACCTCTGACCACTTGTTTTTTTTTGTTTTGTTTTGTTTTCTTTCCTCGTCAGCTCGCAGAGGTGCCGCTTCTTTGTCGTGCGTATCTAATGATTTTTTTGAAAGGGTTTTTACTTCAGCCAGTGTTGAAAGCATGACCAAAAAACGACTGAGCTGTGGGTGCTGGAACAAAGAAAATCCAAACCTAACAGAGTTGGCTTGTTTTTACTGTTGCATAATGTATGTATTATTTTACAGCTTTGATGTATATCCGTCGGTGAAGAGGTTCTATCTTAAAATGCCCTGGTACATCTTTTCAAATTTGGCTCAGAACACTCAAAGTACTGTATCTTTTCATTCAATGATCTGTAGCAGATACCGTTTGCTGTGAATGTGGAACTGATGGTGTTCCTGGTTTTTGTGGAAACCAACCGAGACTCGCCAGATACACATGAAATCTTTTTTTTTCTTTGTCTTTTTTTTTTTTTTTTAAAACCCTCCAACACTTCATGCTCCATGTCTCTTTCGATCCTTGTTTCTTTCATTGTAATGACTGAATTTAGAGTTGCAACTCCTAGGTATGGATGTTGTTTGCAATGCTTGATTTCCAAGGTACATTCTCACAGACACACATACTTCAAAAATTATTTAAAACAAAAACAAGAAGAAAAAAAAAAAAAAAAACCAGACTGGGGTTTGTTAGCCTCGGCTCCTTTGTATCACAGAATTCAGTTATTGTTCTGCTCATAATGCATATATGCATTGTTTCTTATATATGTTTTTATTTATACACATTAGAGATGCTAATAAATTTTATTTTTAAAATTGCATGGTGCTTGTTTTGATTACTCTTTCAGTATTCTTTCATCTGCTGGATTTATCGCCTCTTAAAGGACCTGAAAAATCTTGGATTTGAATCTTTTTATAATTAATGTGAGTAACATCCAAGGTTTGTTTTGTCAAGAAAGTCTGAGTTGCTCCATGTTTACGCAGCTTAAGCGTCGTACGTTTTACTCACAATGCTGATAGTGGTGCCGTGGGATTTAAAGACTCGAGTCATTTCTGTCTAAAGAGATCGATGCAGCGGCGCTTTGGTCCTTCAGTTGGTCCAGCTCTCTCACCACCTCACCAGTACAGTGTACACCATCGCTCTCGTCATCTCGTAGATCGTTCACTCGACTACGTCGTGTAAGTGCATTGCATTCTGGGCCTTCGAGACCAGCATCGACATCTCCACTACTTCTACACTGGATGTATCATTATGCTGATGTTGATGAGCGAGTAAACACGCTCGCTCTTGTTCCGTTTTTAGGAGCGAACATCTCGACCGGACTGATATCCTTTATGTTTAAGGTTGTCTAATACTGTCTAAGGTTGTCTAATGTTCTATTATACTCTATTGTAACTGTGTTAGCAATCCAGCAATAACAGTTTTCCCTTGTGATGACAGACTGACACGAACTTCTCATAGGAATAACGACAATACAGTACCAACCAACAAATTGCCACCAGAATCTCTAACCACATCATAGATATTCAGTATAAACAAATTTAATGTGTTTCAGGGTGGAGTTTTCATGAAAATGCGATGGTACGACTTTTATAAATCATACTGGGAAATGAACTGAATCCGTTCATACATAAATTATTATTTTTTTAAAAAAAAAAAAAAATCCAGATTCTTTTAGATTTTCTTTTTCTTTCTTTCTTTCTTAAAATGCATGATGTATGAATTATAATTATTATATCCTGTCTAAATATTACTTGTATTAAAAAGTAAATCGATTGTCCATGAGTTTAAAAAGAAAAGGAATGGCAAATAGTCTTCAAAGCTACGGAAGTTTGTGTTAATTTACAGTGACTTGAAGTTGATTTTTACGTCTCGTATTTTCCGAAAACATCATAAAAAGAGTCTTAAACTGACGGTGCGTGGAAGGGTTAACTATGCTAACTGTTAAGAGTGTCCGACTAGTGAAAATTTTGTTTTTCTACTGAGTGTGGTGTTTTTGTGAGTTGAATATGTAACAGGTAAATGTTATTGGATCATAAAATACAGGAACCAATCACGGGGTAATGCAGTTCACCAGGGAAGAGGATTGTTAAGTATAAAGGGAATATATTGTGTTTTTAAGCTTCATATCGTTTTCCTAAAACCCATTAGGACTGAAAATGAACATTTCACTGATTTCTGCCTATCAACAAAGGTTGGTATGGTGGTGCTGCATTGTTGGTCCAGGGTCCTCAGTTTGATCCCTATTATCTTCAATTATTGTCTGTTTAGCGTTTTTTTGTGCGTGACCTCCGGTTTCCTCCCACCTCCCCAAAACATACTAGTTGGCAGGCTGGTGACTTTAAATTGCTCCTAGGTGAAAATGTGTGCGCATGGTGCCCTGTGATGGACCGGTGACCATTCCTCACATATTCTACCTACAAAAATGCTGAATTGACTACGATCATATACACTAGTTTGTATACAAAAGTTTGTGAACACCTGACCACAATATCACACCCATATGTGCTTGTGCATCCCATTGCAGATTTAGTTCCCCTTTGCTGTTGTAATAACCTCCACTCTTCTACGAAAGGCTTTCCACTAGATTTTGGAGGCCGACTGTTCACTCAGCCACAAGTGCATTACATTTCTATCTTAGTACTTTTATATAAAACTGAGCCGAGTATGTGATCTCACAAAATATACACAGCAGCTCGAAGGTCTTATGGGCAACTTATCCAATTATAACGACATGGTATAACTGTAAACCTTTACATGCAGAAACTAAACACTATCATGGTTGTAGCATTCTGCCTAAATGTTAAAAATAAATTACTGGAAATATGACGGTGCAACTCGAGACTCAGATACTAACAGATGATGGTTCCCTGCTGAAAAATACCCTCAGAGAATTTGTAATGGTGGCATGTTATGTCTAGTGGATACCATTAAGTGCCAATAACAGTAATGATAACGGTTTTAATGGTTTGTAATACTATTTGTAGGGGGGTTTTTTTCCAGCAGGGTTTACTACAAATATTTGAAAACTATTACAAAAACACATTAAACTATTATTTTACACAGATAACTGTAATTACTTTTAAAATGGCATGTTCCGGTGTACATTAACAGCACATAAAATGACGCCTTTTGATGAAGACTGGATTTTATATCAACTCAATGTGATAGTAATTTATCGCAGGCTTCTAGTGGCTGTTTTTTTTTTTTTGTACGTTTGTTTTTTTAATCTTGTTGGACATTTTTGTACCAAACGAGGATCCGTAATCAATGTCGCGGGATCACGACGTCATCATCCCCCTACCCGTATTCTGACTGAACCCGCTTCCTGTACGGTGTTAAACACGAACCTATTTCATTCTTGTAGTTATTAAAAATAAATAAATAAAAGATACGGAATGCAAGATGCATAACATAAACTACAGTATGCAAGAAGAAAGCTACTGAAACATAGAATCTGTGCACGGATATATATATATATTTATTTTTTATGTGCTTCATTTTTATAATTATTATTATTTATGTATTTGTATTTTACTTTATTTGTCCGTTTGTACTTGTAGCCTTCCCGCCATTGTTCTGTTTATAGCTGATGTAAAAAAAAAATAATAATAATAATAAACGCCGCGAATCAGAGATCAGTAGGCGGGACTTGCCGGAATGTGGGTGGGGAAAGGACAACAGATCAACAGCAAATCAGCACATGGCGCTTCCTGTTCGGTTGATTTGAACATTTTACAGGAGAAAAGAAAACCCCGATAAGTTACCGAATGGCTGGACTCGAGCTGCTGTCCGATCAGGGCTACCGGCTGGACGGACGGAAGGCCACCGAGCTGCGGAAGCTGCAGGCCCGCATGGGGGTGTTCGGGCAGGCGGACGGATCTGCGTACATGGAGCAGGGCAACACCAAGGCGCTGGCGGTGGTGTACGGACCCCACGAGGTAGCTACACTTTCCTCCACATCACTGCTCTCTAAGCCAGGTTTAAAAGGGGGAACACACACACACACACACACACACACACACAACATTGTCCCAACACTGACTACTCTAAAATGTCCCCCTAGGAGTGAATAAGTGATTTCTGGTTTCTCTGTAACATGTCAAGGTGTGTTGTTTTGTCTTATTAAACTGGTGAAACTGGTGGAAGGAACAACTGTTGATACACACTACAAGGCCATAAGTTTGTGGACACCTGACCATCACACCCATATGTGGTTCCTATTTCCACACACATGTCTAGAATATAGACTCTCTCCTTCTGTCGAGCCACACATGATTTTATGGAGATGCCAGTGATCCTGACCCTTTCTGCTCTCCGGACCTGTCTGAGCCATCCTGATGCTCTACCTCTGGATGGAGCTCTCATCAACTGGACGCTACGGCCTGGAGATTGATCAGTGCGGTGCCGCTCAGCATCGCTGAGAATAAGTCAATCGTAGTGTTTTTGAAAACAGAACAGCTTGTTAATCAGCTGAGCGAGAGTGGAATATGGATTAGAGAAATGTTTGTGCTCGTGACTCGTGTAGCGACTCCAGCTGCAAAAATGACTGTTTTAAATGTACTGCCTTTCATTCCAAGTGACGCCGTTCTTAAAGAATTGGCACGATATGGAAAAATCACAAGTCCCATCAGAGTGATTCCACTAGGATGTAAAAATACAGTACTCAAACATGTTCTCTCATTTAGACAGCAGGTATTTATGTTCTTGACTTCGCCTGAGCATGTGTTAGAGATCTCTTTCTGCGGCGGTCACGGAGAGGGCTCCTACATGCTGTATGCAAGCACCAATAACTGAAAGTGTTTTGAATGTGGCGATTTAGGACACAAACGGTCCTTCTGTAAAGGTAGACAATGAACAAGATTCGCCTGTTGATATAGCCGAAAGTGGATCATCTCAGAGTAATAGCAGCGATACCACGGAAGTTGCAGCAACACAGCAAACAAAAGCGACGAAGAGGCAAGCGGAGAGGCCTTCAGAGGAGGCGAAGGGGCAAGATGAGGTGAGTGAAAGCGATCGCTTGCCTGATCTGGATCGAGCTCATTAATTGGAGGCTACAGCATGGAGATTGCTGAGGATGGTACCACTTGAAGTACCATGGAAATAGTTTTGGACCTCCGTTCCACATGCACGTTCTCGCTGTGGTTGCTACACGGCCTTGGGAATGCAATCACCACATGCAGTTTTGCACTCAGGTCTCCTTTAGTGATCAGTGGACTAGTTAAACAGACTTCATATAAAACCATAATGACCTTTCTTTTACTTTCACACTATCCGTTGTTACCCAGATGAGGACGGGTTCCCTTCTGAATCTGGTTCCTCTCAAGGTTTCTTCCTCATATCATCTCAGGGAGTTTTTCCTCACCCTCGTCACCACCGGCTCACTCAATAGGGATAAATTCACACACTTAAAATCTCCATCCTGTGTTTATATGTTTCTGTAAAGCTGCTTTGAGACAATGTCCGTCGTTAAAATAGAGTTGAATTGAATATCTTTGTATGTTGTAGTATTATAATTTCCCTTCACTGGCTGTAAGAGCCTGTTCCAGCATGACAACGTCCCTGTGCACAAAGCGAGCTCCATGAAGATATGGTTCACCTGCACAGAGCCCTGACCTCAACCCCTCTGAATACGTTTGAGATTAATTCGCTCTAAAAAACACTGGGTTAAAAATGACCCAGTTTGGGTTGGGTAAATATAGGACAGAACACTTTCTGGGTTAAACTAACCCATCAAGTTGGGTTGTTAATTTTAACCCAGCGAATGGGTTGTTATTCAACCCAAAGGACGGCTTCATTTTTACAAAAAACGCTGGATTAATTTTATTTCAAAAATCTTATTTCATATGTATTTTCAGGGTTATTTTTACCCTTTGAAAATCATTTTAAAATATTACTACATTGTAAGGAAATATGTCGACATGGTATCTCCTTTATTTATACGCGAGAAGGTGTTTAGAAACATATATCCATTGTATACATTTGAAAAGCTGTAAAAGACATCAAGTCAAGTGTTTTATTCGTTACTTATCTGAGTTGCAAGGACAGAACACTACATCTTATAGCCAAAACGTTGGCTAATGACTTGCTGAATTGCGGGTTCAAACACGATGTGCTACATTATAAACTTTGTTGGAAATGGATAATAATCATATACTCGTCGTTTCCCTTACTCTAGTATTAATAGACTTAACTAACAAACTAGCATTCACTACCGCTTTTTATCCTAGTTAGTTTCCTGTGAGTGGGCGGCACACTAAAAGTTTTAATTGTTGGGCTAGGTAATGCATTAGAGACTTCTCCACCCCTACTATTTTTCCTTCATCCTTCACTGTTTTCTTTAAGGTTCGAGGGTCCAGAAGTAAATCCCTTCACGACCGTGCGGTCATTAACTGTCAGTACAGCATGGCTACGTTCAGCACGGCGGAGAGGAAAAGACGACCGCACGGCGATCGCAAGTCCAGCGAGATGAGTCTTCACCTGAAACAGACCTTTGAGGCCGCCGTCCTCACACAACTCTACCCACGCTCCCAGATAGACATCTATGTTAAGGTACTCGATGTTGGTTACTTCATCCAAATCATGTAGATACCTTTTAGAAACATTCCACCCATACAACCAACCACAAAAAACTCTCACAGGATTATCCTCTAGGAAGTGTAGTGTCATCCCCGAGGAAAGGGAGTGTCATCCCCAGGAAGGGGAGAGTTATCCTGCAGGAAGTGTAGTGTCATCCTTTGGGAAAGACAAGGTGATCCCCCAGGAAGGGGAGAGTTGTCCTCCAGGAAGGGGAGAGATATCCTCCAGGAAGGGAAGCGTTACCCTTTGGGAACGAGTTATCCCGTTTTGAATGAATGCTTAGTTACGCTAGCCCCAGTTACTCCTCATAACTGCATTTTGATGAGTGATATACCTGGTGCATGCACTAATACATTTTGTTCTCCTGTACAGATCCTTCAGTCAGATGGTGGAAACTACAGTGCGTGTGTTAACGCGGCTACTCTGGCCCTGGTGGACGCTGGCATCCCCATGCGTGATTACGTGTGCGCCTGCACGGCTGGCTTTGTGGAGGACACGCCGCTGGCTGACCTGTGCCACGCTGAGGAGAGTGGCGGTGGCACCACACTGTCCCTGGCACTTCTGCCTCGCAGTGAGAGCATCGCACTGGTGCAGATGGATGCCCGTCTCCATCAGGACCACCTCCCAGCGCTGATGGAGGCTGCGACAGTGGCCTGTAAGGGTCTCAGCAAAGTGCTGGATGATGTTGTGCGCCAACACCTGCAGGAAGTTTCTGTGCAGACCAGAGAGTGAGGAGTCCTCAGTTTGGTCTTTAGAACTTAATGAACTGTTTGTTGTTGTTGTTGTTGTTGTTTTTTAACCTGGCTTGAATGAGTTCGTTCTGAAATACAGACTGACCTTGATGTCTAAAACACAGGTGCTTCCTGTTTGAAGAGACATGTTTAAGATTTTTACATCGCACCTCTTTAATAATATTTTTGAATGGTAAGTATTGTATTTCATAAACAGCTCATGGTCATTGGATAAGTAAAGAAATAAAGGATGGACCACACAAGGCACAGTGAATGTGTGTTAACTACATACTGATAAAAATAAATAAATAAATAAATAAAAGTAAGTCACAAATGTCTAGGTGAGTCATTATGAGTGATAGCACCCCAATACCAAAGACCAGAGGGATGGGTCAGACAAAACTACTTTACCCCAAACACTTTAAGTGCTTGATATGCTGCTATCGTGTGTGTGTGTGTGTGTGTGTGTGTGTGTGTGTTACACGATTTTCATGCCAGCACTGACCAGTTAAAGATGTCACTGATGATTGCAGTGCAAAATTTGACTGAAAAGATAAAAATAACCGTTAATTGTTTAGTTATTTTATATACTGATTGTTAGATCTACAATTCTGCCTGCTCTAAAATGATACACAGAGATTAAGTAGTGCTATAAGATTACATTTATTTGAATCAATTATAGTAAATAGTTATTAGAGAGAGAGAGTGTGAATTTCCTGCATCTGTGCCACATCTACTTATAATGAAGCTGTGAGTTTAACTGTATGTTACTATGGTTACAGTTGTTTATGGGTAGCATAGTAATTTAGAACAGTGATTGAACTGACCGGAACTACCTGTGGTATATATGGTTTAACGCACACCTTCCAGCCAATCACAATCGAGTATTCAGACAGACCATGGTATAAATAAATTATATGTATACACACAAGACCTCTGAAAATGTGCTGTAGTATCTGGCACCAAGACGTTTAGGCAGTGTGATGATCTGGGCGATGTTCTGCTGGAAACCTTGAGTCCTGGCATTGATGTGGATGTTACTTTGACACGGACTACCTACCTAAACATTGTTGCAGACCAAGTACACACATTCATGCCAATGGTATTCCCTAATACCAGTGGCCTCTTTCAGCAGGATAATGCGCCCTGTATCACTGCAAAAATTGTTCAGGAACGGTTTGAGGAACATGACAAAGAGTTCAAGGTGCTGACTCGGACTCCAAATGTGATGTGCTGGACAAACAAGTCCGATCCACGGAGGTCCCATCTCGCATCTTACAGGACGTAAAGGATCTGCTGCTAACGTCTTGGTGCCAGATACCACAGCGCACCTTCAGAGGTCTTGTGGAGTCCATGAGTCGACAAGTCAGAGCTGTTTTGGTGGCTTTTGTTGTGATATGAATTAGGTTACGTTTCATGCAGGTTAATACAGCGCAATAATACTGGACACTTGTTACAAATTGGCTGTAGCTGCTCGTCACTAGTTTTTTGACTCCTATTTACATGTTAATAAGGTAGGTAATGCTTGCAAAACTGAACTCGGGGCTGTAAATAAACCTAACCAGTTATTAGCTGTAACTAAGGTCATTATGAAACTGGAGTAAATTATATAAACCATGTGTGTTTGTGCGCTGTGTTCAACAACAGCTTAGATACATACTGAATTCTTGTATTGCGAAATAGCCCTGATAAACAGCATGTTTCATTGTCTAAATTTAAACCCCGGTTTATGTTTTCCATGCATGGAAGGTTAGTGTGGCTTTATTGGTCTGGCAGGATGGACAAAGGAAGCTAAGATACATCAGAGAAAGATGTTTTGTCACCCTGCGCTAAAGCATAGGCTGTTCGGGTTTGTACAGGATTACAAAATAGGCTAAAAGAAAACACGTACTGCAAGATTTGAGAACGCAATTTATTTTTAAAGCTGCAGACATTGAAATTAAATCGAAATTACTGGTAATAGATCTTGAGCTTGCTGTGAAGATTGGATAAACGCCAGGGGTGGTGTCTAATACCCGAGTAGTGTGTTAGCGCATGCATGCCATCATAAAGTGACAGTGGTGTGGCTTGCCAGAACTCTGGATATACATTTAAATTCCTATTGAGCAAGCCGGAGGCGAGGAATAACTCCCTCAGATGACGAGGAAGAAACCTTGAGAGGAACCAGGCTCAAAAGGGAACCTAGAGCATACATGGCCTGCGTACTATCGGCTCTAGAGTTCAGGATCACTTCCTGGATTGCTACTGTGCAGTTATCGAGCCGCTCACCGGTCCAAGAGGCCGAACACACAGGTGCAGAAAGTCTGGCTGCAACAGACACCTGCTACACCAGTGGAGCTTTATTAACGTCATCTGCCTCCGAGGTCCACTAGACCAAAAGGGTCGTCGCAAGAGATACTTACCAAAATGCTCTATAGTCTTACCCTGTGTGCCCCTATGCCATCACCACTCTCACTTGCCCTGACACCCCTCACCACAAATCCATCTTCTTGCGGCTTTCTGGAGAAGAGGAAGGGCTTCAGCCAGTGCTCACTCTCTCATAGAGGAGCACATAGGCGCTGGTCGACCTCCTCTCTAACACATCCGTCTCACTGGTCAGCCTGACCAGCTCATCGTCATAGATCTTCCACTGGTGAGAACTGTGACTGGAACAGTCACTCGTATAATGTCCTGGTAAAGAGACATGCACAGCAATATTACATATCTATCACTACAAAATGTTTTCACTGTAAAATATAAAAATATATATGTACGGCTATAAAATGTGTTTTCCTAATTCATTTATAAACACATATGCAGGCTGTATTTATAAGTGTGTGTATTTTATATCTTACCAAAGCATGCTGTCCTTCCAATGTGGTTGAGTACACTGATCAGTCGATAGGTAGAGGTTGATCCACCCTAAAAACGACACACATCACAATACAGATCACGTACAGACACAAAACTCGAGTGTACACAATACAGAGTGCTCAATCCTCCTTCCTAACTCTCTTTCCTATCTTTCTCACTTCATCTTTCATTGTGTCTCTCTGTCTCTCTCTCACCAGTTCATTTCTGTCTGTCTCTCTGGCCTCAGCTCTGCTGTTCTCTACATGAAAAAGGAAGGCACAAAAGAAAGATTAGCTCTTCTTTAATTAATCTGGATATGATTTATCCTGGCTGTAAACAGTACAGGACTTTCTTGGACTATCGTGGTTTAGAGACTTGGACTGTTTACTTGCATGTGACGCACCTATTCCAGGCGTGTCTGACTGAGGAAAGCAGTTTATCTGCAGCTCAGGTGTGATGTCCACTGGCGTCTCCACCTTTTGCACTGTGTAACGTTTCGTCATCCTGAACCTGTTCAACTGCAGAATCAGAAACCTGGAGAGAACAAGAAATTAAGTAATGTTAGAGCTGAAGATCTGCAGTCACTGGTGGCACTCTTACAGCACTTGTGGTCAATGCACGACTGACTGATCAGTTTCTTGCAGTGTAGCAGCCTTACCTGGGCAGAGTGTGGAACGTCCACCTGGAGCTGGCAGAGTCTCCTCCACACACCTCGCACTTGCTCTCTAACAATGTCCGCTTCTACAAGATACATGTTATTCATACACAGAGGAGTCAGTGATGATATGGGGTGACGGATATAAAAAAGAAAGAGAAGGAGGCAGAGAGTTGCTCACATGAACTACGTCAGAGAGGCACTGGTCCACTGAGTCGTGCTTCAGGGGCACAGAGACATGATTAAACACTTCCACGTTGTTGTTCTGTTGGGATCCACAGCTGCAACACACAACATGCATCTCAACATCTACTCATCACCTGCATCATGTACAAACTCCAAACTCTTTACGTTACATGTCATACCTGGAGCAGGTTATAATGTTCCTCATCTTGAACTTGAAATTGGACGTGACTGGACATCTAGGGTTCACATCCTCTTGCCAACCCAGCTTTCGCCCAGACTCCTCCATTTGGGTCAGACAGTAGCAGAGGAATTCATGAGCATCCTACACACACACACACACACACACACACACAAAATACAGAGCAGTAAACATTAAATCATATGCAAAACTAAATCAAATCATATTTCTACATGTTCGTGTGTGTGTGTGTGTGTGTGTGTGTGTGTGTGTGTGTGTGTGAGCTCACATTCTGGATGTCGATGGTGAATTCTGGGTTGTAGTGTGCAGCTGATTTCATCAGGGCCTGGAGGAGCAAACCCTTCTTGCGGTCACCTTGAACTTCAGAGCTGTTTCTCAACCTCAACAACTCCACAAAACATCTGCAAAGGATCCAGGGAAAACCTCCTATAACTCATATTCATAAACTCAGCTCTTGTCTCACATTTTCTTCTACCAAAATCAACTTTTTATACAGTAATATACAGTAATGTATAGTCTTAGTACCTGAGGAATGAGTCCTCCAGTGTGTGTGTAGAATTGTCCAGCAGGTCGGAGAGCTCTCTGCAGAAACTCTCGGCGGTGAACAGACACTGCAGACTTGCATTAATGTAGCAGTTGCTTAGAAAATTAGGCAACCTGCAACAGATCCAGCAGTTAGATACACATTCAGATTCACAACAGCACACTAGGGCTGTTTAAACATACGAGCACGTAGTACAGCACTACTGCTAATGTTAACTGTTTCTGTATAAATGTATAGGCTCATTAATATTCTAATGCATTCCAATACCAAATATAGGTAAGCATAAAATCTTTAAACTAATTACGATCTGAATATTATTTTTAAATGAGAAACAAACACATATCGATGTGTCATACCCTCCAGGGAGCAGTTCTGAGTCAAAGTCTGTGTCAGGGAACAGAGTATAAATTGAAGTCATGATGTTTATGATTCCATCAGAGGGAGTTGGACATGGACTCTTTATGGTTCCCCCAGAGGCAGTTGCAATCGGTCTCTTCATGGTTCCCGTAAAGGCAGTTGGAATCGGTCTCTTTATGGTTCCCCCAAAGGCAGTTGGAATCGGTCTCTTCATGGTTCCCGTAAAGGCAGTTGGAATCGGTCTCTTTATGGTTCCCCCAAAGGCAGTTGGAATCGGTCTATTTATGGTTCCCGTAAAGGCAGTTGGAATCGGTCTCTTTATGGTTCCCGTAAAGGCAGTTGGAATCGGTCTCTTTATGGTTCCCCCAGAGGCAGTTGGACTCTGACTCTGTATGTTTTCCTCAGAGGGAGTTGGACTTGGACTCTTTATGGTTCCCCCAGAGGGAGTTGGACTTGGACTCTTTATGGTTCCCACAGAGGGAGTTGGCCTTGGGCTCTTTATGGTTCCCCCAGAGGCGGTTGGAATCGGTCTCTTTATGGTTCCCCCAGAGGGAGTTGGACTTGGACTCTTTGTGGTTCCCCCAGAGGGAGTTGGACTTGGACTCTTTATGGTTCCCCAAGAGGCGGTTGGAATCGGTCTCTTTATGTTTTCCTCAGAGGGACTTGGACTTGGACTCTGTATGGTTCCCCCAGAGGCAGTTGGACTCTGACTCTGTACGTTTTCCTCAGAGGGAGTTGGACTTGGACTCTGTATGGTTCCCCCAGAGGCAGTTGGAATCGGTCTCTTTATGGTTCCCCCAGAGGCAGCTGGACTCTGACTCTGTATGTTTTCCTCAGAGGGAGTTGGACTCGGACTCTTTATGTTTCCCTCAAGCATCATCTCATTGGAACTGAAACAGAGAGGCATCAAGTTCATAGTGGACCACTGGTGTCAGCATGGAGCTGTATAGCTGTATAGTTTTTGCTGTAGCTTACTTTTCTGTAAAGGCTGCAGGATGCTCCTTGTTCTTCTTCCACACATAAAGAAACACACAGACATCAGAAGGACGCTTATAAAACCCACAAGAAATTGTGACACGAAATACTTTTCGTTTATCATGCTACATTTGAGGTTAGCTATTTTTTTTTCTTCCACTCTTCGGCAGTTCTACTTCCTCATTTTGCCAGAGTGCATTTTCATTTAGAATAATAAATAAAAGATGTTCTTACTCTCCAGAAACACCATTTCACGATTCTGCTTGCACCACCCTTCTTCTCAGTTTGGGGCGTCTCTGCCGATGTTCTCGAGCTGCTGAGGAATAAACAGATGCTGTTTGTCTTCACAGTCTCTATCAGTCAAATTCTACAGTATTTATCACACAGGGCTCTGAGCCTACACAATCTCAGTCTGAACTCATTACCCATAATACCTGAGGTCTTGTTTGAGTTTGATCTTATTAGGGAAATGCACATGTCTGTAATGTAGCTTACCTTTCTGTAGGTGTCACAGGTACTGAAAAAGACACCACCTCATCCTACAGATAATAAAAGAAACACACAGACACAAGATTAATGCTTAGGTTAGAAGGCGTGTTTTTGAGATCCTGAGATATTTCACTTTCAATAACGAACACTAAATGTGATGTGTGAAAGTGTCTGGATGAAAGAATTTCTTACCTTCCACCCAAAATTCTGCATTTTGAATTCTCACTGAACTTCTTCACAATAAAGAAAAGACTTGTTCTCTCAACGAGCTCGGAGTGAAATCATGTCTCTTTGCTCCTGTTTCCTTTACCTGCGCTGAGATCAGAAGTTCTATAGACATGTTGCTATAGAAGCAATCCGCTGTGACGTCACAGGAACGGTGGCGCTCAGTGACTGTAGCGCGAGCCAATTGTAAGCGCGACGCAGTATGGGGCTAGATCAGTCTCATTAATAATTCACGCAATAAATAAATAAATAAAATAAATACATGACGCACACATGCGTAGCCAATTTCACATGCACGAGACCTAATTCACGTGCACGAAAAAAAAAAGTATTTTCACAAAAAGCAATATTTTCACGTGCGCAAAATAGAATGATATATCAGTAAAAATACATTTCACAAACGCAAAACACAATTCATAGATGTGCACAGAAAGTTTGCAAATCGTCATTCGCGCGCTAATCGCCTTGGATGTGTGTGTGTGTCTGTGTGTGTGTGTGTGTTTGAGACTTTCCTGACAGCGCTCTTTCCTCCCACGTGCGTCTGTAGTACTCTGTAGCCAATCAGATGCGAGCTTTCCATTCGACCGATCATAAGCCAGTACTGAGAGTGCAGGACTCAAGGAGCACGGCTTCGAGCAACATCAATTCATTAGAAAGGAAATGAAGCCTTTACAGGTCGGGATGCACGTGCACGTGACGTAAAATGTTTTTGGACTGTAGTTCATTGTGATTGAAAACACATCATGAGGACAGTGTTGATAATGAAGCATTCTTTTAGCATAAAAAACTGCATTAATATGTTGAAAACTTGTGAGAGTAATACCTGTTGGTATACAGTATACATACCACATGCACGTGTTAAAAATGATATAAAGTACACCAATGTTGAAATCATGTTTAATAATACCTGTTGGTATAAATACTCTGGTGTGTGTTTTAAAATAAAGAACTGTTATTTTCTACTAATAACGTGAATAATCATTGTACAGTGGGTAAATATGCAGAATGAAAGCTCCACACATACAGAATAAGCAGGGTGTACAACAAGGCAAGAAAGAGTCAATGGAATTTGGCACGGATTAACTTCATCTCTCAACAAACTGGACAGTGTTAAGATAGAGGTCCACTCCAAAAGACTCAGAATGTTGCACTGGGTGGATGGTTTCTTTAAGTTCTGCTATTTCATCGTCTGTTAATGAAATATCAAGCACAGGAACATGCAGCACAAGGTTTGGGTCCTCAGAGTATGCGCTGTACTCCTGTTCAGTGTTTGGTAGGGTCACATTCTGAATAAATAAATAAATAAATAAAATTCGTAGATAATTTTACTTTTGTTCAATTTATTTTACTTGGTTTTACTTATTTAAGTGTTGCCTTAATTCTATGTGAATGCCAAATTTACCTCTGGATCCATAACTGGATTTTGGAACTGGTCCACTTTCCACAACTGACTGGGTGTCAGATTGTGTTTTGTCCTATCGGATGGTTGTCCCACCCCTCACAAAAGACATCCAGCCTGGATGCGTGGCAGGAAGACATAATGACAGCTGAATAAATGCAAGCAGTTGCTAACATCCAGCAGGTGACTGTCCTCCAGTGTGTGCAGAAGGTTGTAGTACACACTTGTCACCCTACGAATAAATCACACCAGGTACACTCTATTCTGGGACATTAAACATCATCACATCGAACAGGAAAACTCATCTAATACAGCTTCGCTGTGTTTATACTCAAACTTTGGAACTTGCAGATCTATCAATTTATAGTATTTTCCAATTGTACTTTCCAACAAGAAACAAAAAGGTTTTTGTGATGAAACTGTTAATAAGAAGACACCCCAGGGAAACTGTTAATAAGAAGACCCCCCATATTATTTTGTTTATTGGTATTGACAGTAATCAGTAAGACTGGAGCTCTGTAATTTTTGTTGTTATAATTATTGAAAAATTACCGTTGAAATATTAGTCGTGATGAGAGACAGAAAGAATACTTGGTACTTATACCAATAGAGGGCGCTGATGAGCAGTGGCAGGGGAAAACACCCGCGAACGCACAGAGCTAGAACATCACTGCTCGGGGTGTTGAGCTGCACTGTCGCAGCGTGTATTCTGTTCTCTAATGATTAATATGTCTTGTAATTAATTACAGAACATAAAGAGCAAAATAAAGAAGCTACATTACCCCAAACATGCATTACTCGTTTTAATGTATGCAACATTTTTGTTATTTATACTTATACACGGAGTGAAGGGTTGTATCTTGCTAAAAAAAAAAAAATAATAAAAAACCAAAACAAACAAACAAACAAAAAAAACCAACAGATCACTCAAATCAGGGTTAAAGGATGATGTATATAATTTTTGATGAAATTCCGAAACAAATTTTGAAATGATTTTGTTATCTGATACAACAGTGTCATCAATATACAGAGGAAATTTTTCTAAGTTCACCTCGTTTTTTTTTTTTTTTTTTTTCCCCCAAATTGAAAAAGTATGTAGAGGTTTTTTTCCCCCTCGGCTTCTAGCCATTTGGCCCTAGGCGTAAAACTTGGTATGATGCACCCTGTTTTATAAATGTAGCACACCCTCCTCCCCTCTCTCCTCTATCATGTCTTACTGCCACATAATCATATAAAACAAAATAACCACGTTTCTAACCAAGTCTCTTGTACACATATGAGCTGGTTTTTCTCTCCTACTAGCAACAAATTACTTAAAGTCTTGTGCGTTAGCCAATAAACTTCTTGCATTCCACTGCAAAATTAACATTAATATTATTACCCAACACATGAATTCTCTTGACTTTCATGCATCCTTAGCTCATCATTTACTTCCTTCTACAAGGCTATATATTAATGTCTTTTATATATATATATATATATATATATATATATATATATATATATATATATATATATATATATACAGAATAGAGTGTACCTGGTGTGATTTATTCGTAGGGTGACAAGTGTGTACTACAACCTTCTGCACACACTGGAGGACAGTCACCTGCTGGATGTTAGCAACTGCTTGCATTTATTCAGCTGTCATTATGTCTTCCTGCCACGCATCCAGGCTGGATGTCTTTTGTGAGGGGTGGGACAACCATCCGATAGGACAAAACACAATCTGACACCCAGTCAGTTGTGGAAAGTGGACCAGTTCCAAAATCCAGTTATGGATCCAGAGGTAAATTTGGCATTCACATAGAATTAAGGCAACACTTAAATAAGTAAAACCAAGTAAAATAAATTGAACAAAAGTAAAATTATCTACGAATTTTATTTATTTATTTATTTATTCAGAACGTGACCCTACCAAACACTGAACAGGAGTACAGCGCATACTCTGAGGACCCAAACCTTGTGCTGCATGTTCCTGTGCTTGATATTTCATTAACAGACGATGAAATAGCAGAACTTAAAGAAACCATCCACCCAGTGCAACATTCTGAGTCTTTTGGAGTGGACCTCTATCTTAACACTGTCCAGTTTGTTGAGAGATGAAGTTAATCCGTGCCAAATTCCACTGACTCTTTCTTGCCTTGTTGTACACCCTGCTTATTCTGTATGTGTGGAGCTTTCATTCTGCATATTTACCCACTGTACAATGATTATTCACGTTATTAGTAGAAAATAACAGTTCTTTATTTTAAAACACACACCAGAGTATTTATACCAACAGGTATTATTAAACATGATTTCAACATTGGTGTACTTTATATCATTTTTAACACGTGCATGTGGTATGTATACTGTATACCAACAGGTATTACTCTCACAAGTTTTCAACATAATGCAGTTTTTTATGCTAAAAGAATGCTTCATTATCAACACTGTCCTCATGATGTGTTTTCAATCACAATGAACTACAGTCCAAAAACATTTTACGTCACGTGCACGTGCATCCCGACCTGTAAAGGCTTCATTTCCTTTCTAATGAATTCATGCTGCTCGAAGCCGTGCTCCTTGAGTCCTGCACTCTCAGTACTGGCTTATGATGGTTGAATGGAAAGCTCGCATCTGATTGGCTACAGAGTACTACAGACGCACGTGGGAGGAAAGAGCGCTGTCAGGAAAGTCTCAAACACACACACACACACACACACATCCAAGGCGATTAGCGCGCGAATGACGATTTGCAAACTTTCTGTGCACATCTATGAATTGTGTTTTGCGTTTGTGAAATGTATTTTTACTGATATATCATTCTATTTTGCGCACGTGAATTGCTTTTTGTGAATATACTTTTTTTTCGTGCACGTGAATTAGGTCTCGTGCATGTGAAATTGGCTACGCATGTGTGCGTCATGTATTTATTTATTTATTTATTTATTGCGTGAATTATTAATGAGACTGATCTAGCCCCATACTGCGTCGCGCTTACAATTGGCTCGCGCTACAGTCACTGAGCGCCACCGTTCCTGTGACGTCACACCAGCTCTATTCTATATATTCTAAAGTTCTATCGAACTTCTCATCAGAATTCTGATCTCAGCGCAGGTAAAGGAAACAGGAGCAAAGAGACATGATTTCACTCCGAGCGCGTTGAGAGAACAAGCCTTTTCTTATTGTGAAGAAGTTCAGTGAGAATTCAAAATGCAGCATTTTGGGTGGAAGGTAAGAAATTCTTTCATCCAGACACTTTCACACATCACATCTAGTGTTCGTTATTGAAAGTGAAATATCTCAGGATCTCAAAAACACATTCCCTTTCAAAGGGAACTTCGACGTTGCATTTAGCATAACAGTATGGGAACGCCGTGCGCGCGTGACCGGTATCTGAAGCTTGTGTAAAATCATGCCTCTACTTATAGGCCTGCCATGATCAGGTGACGTGGCAATTAAGCGCGTCGCATGATATATATATATATGGCACATGTGAGCCACGCCGCCAGCCTTATCATCTTCAGCGAGACTACCTGGCTGTTGTTTGTGTGACAAAAGCCGCTTCATTTCTACTCGATATTTTTTCAAAACCTCTGAACTTTTCTATCCCTTTTTTTAGAGGAAAAGAAAAGAAAAGAGAGGTAAGTAATGAGCGAGAAAGAATTCAGGAAGTGTGTTACGGCTTGCTCCCGTTTCATCACGGGGAATAGCGCACACTTTCTGGGTGAAGTGTTCAGGGGTGTAGCATGCGATGGCGGCCTCTAGAGGCTGCGCACAGTAATGCCTACATTAAGCAGCTCGACTCATGACTCGCGCTCTTCTCGGAAGCCGAAGCGAGAGGGGGATTCAGAGCCACGCGGATCTGGGCCGGCTGCTGCCGAGGTAGCTAGCTGGCTCAGTTTCGGGGGATCTCTTATGGATCCGGAAGAGGAGCCGGAGACGAGCGCTGCTCTATCTCTTAATCTGTCTTCCGGGTTCGGCTCTCCGCTGGATTTTGGAGCTCGTGTCGCGACTCCTCCTTCAGCTATGGAAAGCCAAAAGGGGAAGAAAAAAAACAACCACACACACAAAAATAACAGTAATAATTTCTCTGTGACTCCGAGGAGCCAGAAGAATGTGCTAAAAACTGAGAACAGCATATAAAGAGCTGCTTGAAGTGATTACTAAGGCTGGATGAGCCTTTTTCTCCTCAGTGAAAGTAAATCCCTCACACTGCAGAAAACTCCCCTTACTTCCAGAAGTGACAAAATATCAGGCTTTTAGGGGAAAACCATGCATAAGCCGTATTTATAACCCCACGATGTTGGATTAATCAGCCATTGTGGGGAATGAACGGCATGGCCATTTAGCTATGCTGAAGGTGGAGGAGGCACTTGCGAGCTACCTCTCTCCATCGACGGCAGGTAATTGGGGGGCCGGCTTTGCATCCAAACCACCGCATAAGGCCACCGTGGCATTGGTGGGCAAGCCTATGCAGTAGTAGTCTTGCTTGTGGGTCACTGCAGACAATGACAGTGTTGCAGGCCTACCAAGCAGACCTGCTGAGTGAGCTCGACATATGGCGGCATTCAAAAAAGCCAGTTCCTTCCCTGTTGTCTCGAGCTCACCCGGGAATCCACAAGTGGAGCCTGGGCCAGCATTAGTGCGAGGGAGACACAGAAGGCGAGTATGGCAGCCTGCCAACCCCCGCAGACAGCCGGGGGAACCGGCGGCCCCAGTCGCAGTCTGCTACTAGGCCTGATCTGAGAATGGTCATAAAGGCCAAGCAGGCAAAGAAGAGCGGTCCTGAGGGGCCGTGGAGGAATGTATCAGGGGACATGAGGTTAGGGCAGGTGCTACTGTAGGGCCTCCCCTAGCCAAGGCGGTCCCCAAGTTTTCAGTGTTCTCTGGTCAGCGAGCTGTCACAGGACAACGAAAATTTGATGCTTTCACTCCAATAGAATGTGAAATAGTTAACGTCACTAAAAGACCATCGGGCAGCGTGGAAACTACTGCCAAATGTGTCTCCATGGATTCTGTCTACTGTAGAAAGGGTTACCAGGTCCAGTTTATAGCTCGACACCCCCAGCCCTCCGGTTCAGAGGTGTGCTCACCACAGTGGTCAACACAGACCAGAGCCCGACGTTAGCGCAGGAGGGAAGTTCCCTTTTGGACAATGGGGCCATAGAAAATGTACCCCGTTCTCTAAGGGAGGGAGGTTTTTAACAGTCATTATTTCCTGGTCCACAAAAAAGATGGGAGTATGCAGCCAATTTTAGATCTGCGTCATCTGAACCGTACTCTTCGGACATACAGGTTCAAGATGCTGACGCTCAAACTTATCGTGCCACAGATTCAGTTCGAGGACTGGTTTGTGATGATAGATCAAAAAGGTGAATATTTCCACACAGAAATATCGCTAGCTTTATCCCCTCGCACCTTCACAAAGTGCATGGATGTCACTCTGGCTCCACTGTGACTCCAGGGCATCTGTGTACCAAACTACCTGGACGACTTGTTAATTCTAGCATGATCCAGGGAACTGGCGGTTCAACATCAAGATGTTGCTCTCACCCACATGAAGAGCTTGGGGCTCAGGTTGAATCTCAGAAAAGTATGCTTTTCCCAATGCAGTGGACAACTTTTATAGGGGTTATAAGGATTCTACTACGACGAGGGCGTGTCTATCCCCAACATGCGTAGGGTCAATCCTATCAACACTGAGCAAGATAAAGCTGGATCTTGGGAGACTATTGGCGTTATGGGCCTATTGCACAGGAGACCGTTCAGTGGTGGCTGAGAAGTTGGGGGTTTCGTCCAAGGACGAAACCTCTGAGAATAATCAGTGACACGCGGCGATGCCTACGTGCTCTGAGAATTCGAGTGTCCCCGGTTTCTAGCCTTGGGTCACACTCTATGGGTCTCCTTAGCGCAATACGGTAATGAGAGACACCTCCTTCACGGTCTCTGGTGCGGCCCTCACCTGGAGCAGGGTAGCTCCATCCACAAGTGGTGGAGTCCATACGGCGAGGTTTGGCCAAGCGGGATGGCATGTGTTCGCCTCCGAGGAGACAACACATGGCCTGCTGTGGTTCGCCCTCACTCCTCCCGCACAATTATGGCTGGACGCCATGGTACACATGTGGCCGAGGTCACATCTGTACGCTGTTCCCCCAATCACTCTGCTCCCACAAGTTCTAGCGAGAGTTCGCCAAGACAGTCTATGTCTGCTGCTAGTAGCACCTTATTGGCCAGCTCGAATATGGTTCTCAGAGATAATATCCCTCCGAGATGGCACTCCTTGGGAGATTCCCATCTGTAGGGATCCACTGTAGACCCAGTGAACTGCGCAATAGCTACAGTCCTGGAGTTCTTACAAGAACATTCTCAGCGGGGTGGGCTCCTTATACAATCACGGTTTACGTGGCCGCCATTTCGGCCAGCCACGCCCCTGTTGATGGAGCCTCTGTGGGGCAACAATCTCTAACTTCGAGGTTTATGTGTGGTCTCAGGCGGCTGAGGCCCATCTGCAGGCCGCGCATACCTTCCTGGGACCTTTCTGTGGTCTTGGAAGGTCTGTCAGGGGCCCCATTTGAGCCCTTAGAGTCAGCCTGTGAGAAGCTTCTGACTCTAAAGGTAGTTCTCCTACTGGTCCTGGAAGGTCTGTCAGGTGTCCCATCTGAGCCCTTAGAGTGGATCTACTGTCTCAAGCCGGTGGGCTGATTTATCACCCTCGGCCAGAACTACGGAACCTGTGGGTCTGGCCCCTGAGGGGCACCAGCTCATAGATTCTGGTCTCACAACTGAGATTGTAGAGACCATGTTAAACGCTAGAGCACCGTCCACAAGGAAATTGCATGCACTCAAGTGGCAACTTTTTGTCTTGTGGTGTGAGGAACATCAGCTAGACACAGTGAACTGCGCAATAGCCACAGTCCTGGAGTTCTTACAAGAACGTTTCTCAGTGGGGTGGGCTCCTTCTACGATCAGGGTTTACTTGTCCGCCGTTTCGGCCAGCCACGCCCCTGTTGATGGAGCCTCTGTGGGGCAACATCCTCTAACTTTGAGGTTCATGCGTGGTGTCAGACGGCTGAGGCCCATCTGCAGGCCACGCATACCTTCCTGGGACCTTTCTGTGGTCTTGGAAGGTCTGTCAGGGGCCCCATTTGAGCCCTTAGAGTCAGCCTGTGAGAAGCTTCTGACTCTAAAGGTAGTTCTCCTACTGGCCCTGACATCTCTCAAGAAAGTGGGAGATCTACAAGCTCTCTCTGTTGCCCCTTCCTGCTTTGACTTTGCTCCTGGATTAGCCAAGGCCTTCCTGTATCCTAGGCCGGATTATATTCCTAAGGTGCCTACATCGGCTGCCCACCCTGTGGTGTTGCAGACTGTCTGCCCTCCTCCGTTCCTCACACCAGAACAAGAGAGGATGCACCTGCTGTGTCCAGTAAGGGCTCTCTGTACTTACATCCACCTCTCCGGCCAGTGGCGTAAGTCGGAGCAGCTGCTGGTCTGCTTTGGCGGCGACACTAAAGATAATGCTGTGTCAAAGCAGCGCATCTCGAACTGGATAGTGGGAGCAATCTCTATGGCTTACGAGGCGCGTGGTCTCGCCACGCCTCTGGGCATAAGAGCTCATTCCACTAGGGCGGTCACCTCCTCGAAGGCTTTCTCCAAATGGGTATCCTTGCAGGATGTGTGTGCTGCTGCAGGGTGGTCCACGCCACACACATTCATTCGTTATTACAGCCTGGATATTCATTCCACCCCGGGCTCGAGGGTCTTGCAGTGACCCTCGGGCTTGGATATTTTTGAACAGGCCGTATCCTCGGTATGACGGAGTGGGTATTCCCATTCCCATACTGTTATGCTAAGTGCAACGTCGAAGTTCCCTTTGAAAGGGAACGTCAGGGTTATGCATGTAACCCTGAAGTTCCCTTTGAAAGGGAACATCAGGGTTATGCATGTAACCCTGTTCCCTGAGAAGGGAACGAGACATTGCATAGCACTGTCATACCAGGGCAGGCCTGTGAATTGCGTCTTCGCTTCAGATAATAGAGGCTGACGGCGTAGTTCACAGGTGCCATATATATATCAAGTGACGCGCTTAATTGCCACATCACCTGATCATGGCAGGCCTATAAGTAGAGGCATGATTTTACACAAGCTTCAGATACCGGTCACGCGTGCAAGGCGCTCCCGTACTGTTATGCTAAATGCAACGTCTCGTTCCCTTCTCAGGGAACAGGGTTACATGCGTAACCCCGACGTTTTCTAACCTAAGCATTAATCTTGTGTCTGTGTGTTTCTTTTATTATCTGTAGGATGAGAAGGTGTCTTTTTCAGTACCTGTGACACCTACAGAAAGGTAAGCTACATTACAGACATGTGCATGTCCATAATGAGATCAAACTCAAACAACACCTCAGGTATGATGGGCAATGAATTCAGACTGAGATTGTGTAGGCTCAGAGCCCTGTGTGATTAATACTGTAGAATTTGACTGATAGAGACTGTGAAGACAAACAGCATCTGTTTATTCCTCAGCAGCTCGGAAGCTCCAACAGAGACCCTGCAAACTGTCTCTGTGAAACTGTTACCGGGGTCCACCCCGGGGCAAACCTCAAAAACAAATAAGACCTCGCCTAACTGCAATGAGAAAAGTGCAGAAAGGAAGCAGGTCAGTGTGAAGCCGACCTCAAAACTCACTTGGACAAAATGTATAGAGGCCAAAGTGAACGAAGCGAATATAAATTTACAAAACTCATTGAGGATCATGTCAATGATGGTGGAAAGGATCCAGACAACACTGTATGGGCAAGAAAAGGAGACTGCAGCAGGGAAGGAGATGGCCTTGAATAGGCTTAATATGAAAACAGATCAAACAAAGCCGGTCAGTAAGAGTCCAACCTCAAACCTCCCAGGGACAAAATACATGGAATTCAGTAAATGTGTGCCATATCCATGTGTATTCAGGTGAGAGACAAACCAGTAAAATGGACCAAATTAACATTATTTATGTTCTTATATACAGCGGAAAGTACAAATTTACTCCTTAATATTCAGACCTAAAAACACACAGACACCAATGGTCCACTATAAACTCAATGCCTCTCTGTTTCAGTTCCAATGAGATGATGCCTGAGGGAAGCACAAAGAGTCCGAATCCAACTGCCTCTGGGGGAACCATAAACATCATGACTTCAATTTATACTCTGTTCTCTGACACAGACTTTGACTCAAAACTGCTCCCTGGAGGGTATGACCCATCGATATGTGTTTGTTTCTCATTTTAAAATAATATTCTGATCGTAATTAGTTTAAAGATTTTATGCTTACTTATATTTGGTATTGGAATGCATTAGAATATTAATGAGCCTATACATTTATACAGAAAGAGTGAACATTAGCAGTAGTGCTGTACTATGTGTTCATATGTTTACACTGCCCTAGTGTGCTGTTGTGACTCTGAATGTGTATCTGTTGCAGGTTGCCTAATTTCGGAAGCAACTGCTACATTAACGCAAGTCTGCAGTGTCTGTTCACTGCCGAGAGTTTCTGCAGAGAGCTCTCCGACCTGCTGGACAATTCTACACACACACTGGAGGACTCATTCCTCAAGTACTAAGACATTAGAAATGTTAACTAGCAAAGGGACTACATTAGGAGACAAATGTAGGATAATGAACATGAATGAACAAGAAATAATCAAAGGGTAAAAGGATCGAATGAAGGCTTGAGAAAGCAGCTAGATCATAAGATAAGTTTTATAGATGGAGTGATTGTGATCCAGAGTTGAGGTGCTACAATACAACAGAAGAGACTCACTCATGAGTACAACTGTTATACATTGTGCATCAGACAGTAGACAGGAATCTAATGGCGTTTTCACACTTAGTCCAAGTACTCGAGTCAATGGCTGCAGTGACTAATTGACAAAATCGATAATAAAACGTATGAGGAACCAGCAGTAAAATGTACAGAATACGACACCTGGTGTTAGTGTTCACAAGTGTGAAAATGACCTAAGAGTGTGAGATCATAAAGGTAGCAGGAAGTGAGAGTATTCAGGCCTTTATTAAAGAGACATGGGATTTTGATCCTTTTTGTTCTTTGATGCAGAAACAGTACAGATTTTAGAGTGGAGATTTGGACCGTGTAAAATAGTCTCAGGTGATGGTAAAAAGCTGCGCAGCTGCACTCTGGACACGTTTTAAACGCTAAAACTTATTGACATTATTAAACTCTAAGACGTATTATCCCTGCAAGGTGGAAATAGCAATTATCTCAGCAGGCAGAAAAAAAAGTTGATTTTGGTAGAAGAAAATGTGAGACAAGAGCTGAGTTTATGTATATGAGTTATAGGAGGTTTTCCCTGGACCATTTGCAGATGTTTTGTGGAGTTATGGAGGTTGAGAAACAGCTCTGAAGTTCAAGGTGACCGCAAGAAGGGTTTGCTCCTCCTGTCCCTGATGAAATCAGCTGCACACTACAACCCAGAATTCACCATCGACATCCAGAATGTGAGCTCACACACACACACACACACACATACACCCACACACACACACACACACACACACACACACACACACACAAACACACACGTGAACATGTAGAAATATGATTTGATTTAGTTTTGCATATGATTTAATGTTTACTGCTCTGTGTTTTGTGTGTGTGTGTGTGTGTGTGTGTGTGTAGGATGCCCATGAATTCCTCTGCTACTGTCTGACCCAAATGGAGGAGTCTGGGCGAAAACTGGGTTGGCAAGAAGATGTGAACCCTAGATGTCCAGTCACGTCCAATTTCAAGTTCAAGATGAGGAACATTATAACCTGCTCCAGGTATGACATGTAACGTAAAGAGTTTGGAGTTTGTACATGATGCAGGTGATGAGTAGATGTTGAGATGCATGTTGTGTGTTGCAGCTGTGGATCCCAACAGAACAACAACGTGGAAGTGTTTAATCATGTCTCTGTGCCCCTGAAGCACGACTCAGTGGACCAGTGCCTCTCTGACGTAGTTCATGTGAGCAACTCTCTGCCTCCTTCTCTTTCTTTTTTATATCTGTCACCCCATATCATCACTGACTCCTCTGTGTATGAATAACATGTATCTTGTAGAAGCGGACATTGTTAGAGAGCAAGTGCGAGGTGTGTGGAGGAGACTCTGCCAGCTCCAGGTGGACGTTCCACAATCTGCCCAGGTAAGGCTGCTACACTGCAAGAAACAGATCAGTCAGTCGTGCATCGACTACAAGTGCTGTAAGAGTGCCACCAGTGACTGCAGATCTTCAGCTCTAACATTACTTAATTCTTTTCTCTCCAGGTTTCTGATTCTGCAGTTGAACAGGTTCAGGATGACGAAACATTACACAGTGCAAAAGGTGGAGACGCCAGTGGACATCACACCTGAGCTGCAGATAAACTGCTTTCCTCAGTCAGACACACCCAGAATAGGTATGTCACATGCAAGTAAACAGTCCAAGTCTCTAAACCACGATAGTCCAAGAAAGTCCTGTACTGTTTACAGCCAGGATAAATCATATCCAGATTAATTAAAGAAGAGCTAATCTTTCTTTTGTGCCTTCCTTTTTCATGTAGAGAACAGCAGAGCTGAGGCCAGAAAGACAGACAGAAATGAACTGGTGAGAGAGAGACAGAGAGACACAATGAAAGATGAAGTGAGAAAGATAGGAAAGAGTTAGGAAGGAGGATTGAGCACTCTGTATTGTGTACACTCGAGTTTTGTGTCTGTATGTGATCTGTATTGTGATGTGTGTCGTTTTAGGGTGGATCAACCTCTATGTATCGACTGATCAGTGTCCTCAACCACATTGGAAGGACAGCATGCTTTGGTAAGATATAAAATACACACACTTATAAATGCAGCCTGCATATGTGTTTATAAATGAATTAGGAAAACACATTTTATAGCCGTACATATATATTTTTATATTTTACAGTGAAAACATTTTGTAGTGATAGATATGTAATATTGCTGTGCATGTCTCTTTACCAGGACATTATACGAGTGACTGTTCCAGTCACAATTCTCACCAGTGGAAGATTTATGACGACCATCTGGTCAGGCTGACCAGCGAGATGGACGTGTTAGAGAGGAGGTCGACCAGCGCCTATGTGCTCCTCTATGAGAGAGTGAGCACTGGCTGAAGCCCTTCCTCTTCTCCAGAAAGCTGCGAGAAGATGGAGTTGTGGTGAGAGGTGTCAGATTGATGACCTCAGTGGTTCACAGTGTGCCTAAACGTCAGGGTGTGACCGACATCCAGATAATCGATGAAGATATTCTTCTGACGCACAGCCATATGTGGAAACTTTCTAAATGTATCTATGCTTCAACCAATCAGAATCATTCGACTTGACGTAATGACTAGCTTAGTGATTGTGTGAAAGTATAATTGTTGATGTAAAGAGTGTGTACGCAGAGCGGCCTACGAACTCCTGGCTGAGTGTGAAGCTGACTTCTGCTTGATGAAACTGCAAACCATTTTTCAATAAAATGTTCTTCAATTGATTGCATCTCTTGACTCCTGGTCTTCATTCATCATATCTGGTCCTTGGGTCTTAAACTGTAAATTCCCCTACAAGTCCTATACGATCCGTAATATAGTTTTTCCTGTACACATGTACATTCATTCAATTAGCCAATCATGTGACAGTAGTGCAGTTGTTTAAATTCCTACACTTACAGGTCTTGAGCATTAGGTAAAGTTTACATCAGTGATCAGATAAATAAATAAAATAAACAGGCTGGTTTGAGTATTTCAGAACCTCCTAATCTCCTGGGAGTTTTTATGCACAACAGTCTCTATAGCCGTACTCACCAACCCTGTTCTTGGAGATCTACCTCCCTGAAGACTTTAGCTCCGACCATAATCATGCCCACATGACCATCTAATCAAGAAGTGCCTAAGAAGTTCTTGATCAACTAAAACAGGTGTGTTAGATTTTGGTTGGAGATCAAACCTGCAAGACGGTATCTCTCAACGAAGAGTTGGCGAGCACTGCTCTAGAGTTTACACAGAATGGTGTGAAAAACAAACAACAGTGAGCAGCAATTATGTGAGAGAGGTCAGAAGAGAATGGCCAGATGGATTGCCTGGTAAGAAATACAAAAAACATCCAGTGAATAGTGTAGTGGAAATCAACATTTCCAGCCTAAGTCAAAAAACTTCAGAGACAGAGGGTTAGTAGATAAACTTTATTGAAACAATAAAGTGAGACATTCTGTAGAGGGTCCGAATTGTACATACACAAACGTCTTTATATACCTCTCTTGAAGCAGTAAAATTATCCCTAGGCAGGGCATTCACCTTTTCGTTCTAGAAACAAACCAGTCTCCATTGCCTTAACTCATTATTTATGTCCATATGATACCTTATATTTGTGGTGCATGCGTAGTCAGTTTTATTTTCTTTAAAAGTTTTACCAGACCTGGGTTTTTTTTACTTTGTCACATAATTCACACTATAGTCTCATCTTGGTACTTTTCCTCCTGGAATTCTTATCTCTTCTTTTGACACCGATTTGCAAGCCAAGGGGGCTTTGTTTGGGAACTCAGTTCTGGTATGTGCCTAATTGCTTTTTTTTTTATTGCCACAAAGTGAAGCTGCTTTAGACTAACACAAGGTTCTTAATTTACTGCCATAGAGTGCAGCTGCTTTAGACTAACACAAAGCACTTCATGTACACACTTAGAATACCACTTGTTAGAAAGTGTTTTATAGTTTTAGATTAGGCCTGCTGTGCAGAGAGGTACGGACTGACACAGAAAACAATTAGGCCTACTGTTTAGTAAGACAGAATTCTTCTAGCTCAATACACACTTAGCATATAACTTGATCAACAAGTGTACTTATGAATTTAGATAATGCTTCCCACAAGTCATTCTTAACTGTTGTGTATACATACCAGATTATACCTGATTAACATATCCAAACATTAGTAAACTTTGTAACATTGAAACATTAGTCAGCTTTGTAGTTACACACATTGATTACACTTTATATTCTATAAAAGTCCTCAGCTAAACCCATGCAAAGTGAGCATCGTCTTGGAAGGGAGTTTGGTGATGGAGGAACTGGCCGACGTGCCTCATGCCTTCTGCGTTCTTTTCGGACTGATTTATGCCCTGTACTTGAACTATCCTTATCCTATCCACTTTATTCAGCAGGTAATGCTCAACCTGGGAGGTAAGCTGGCACCCCAAATTCAATCTTTGAAAAATCAGCTAACAGTAAAACCGGCCTCCCAATTGTTATACTGGTTGATAGTGGTTAATTAAGTTAAGTTCACTTAAGTTATCAAGTAAACATTACTTAATTTTTTTTTAAAGGCAACCACTTTCCTCAAATTTTTAAGTACAATCAACTTATCCAGGTTTACAGTGTACCCCACCAGACAGAGCTGGGAAAACGTCTGGGTTACACATGTAACCCTGTTCCCTGAGAAGGGAACGAGACGTTGCATTTTACATAACAGTATGGGAAGCGCCTCTCTCGCGCGACCAGCATCTGAAGCTTATGTAAAATCATGCCTATTTATAGGCCTGCCATGATCAGGTGACGTGGCAATTAAACACGTCGCGTGATATAAATATGGCACCTGTGAACCGCGCCATCAGCCTCTATTATCTGAAGTGAAGACACAATTCACAGGCCTGCCCTGGTATGACAAAGCTACTCAATGTCTCGTTCTCTTCTCAGGGAACAGGGTTACATGCATAACCCAGACGTTCCCTTTCAAAGGGAACTTCGACGTTGCATTTAGCATAACACTATGGGATCGAGAATACCCACTCCGTCATACCGAGGGTACGGCCTGTTCAAAAACACCCAAGCCCGAGGGTCACTGCAAGACACTCGTGCCCAGTTGTGGAATGAATATCCAGGCTGTAATAATAAATGAATGTTTGTGGCGTAGACCACCCTGCAGCAGCACACACATCCTGTAAGGATACCCCTTTGGACACAGCCTTTGTGGAGGCGACCCCCTAGTGGAATGAACCATTATGCCCAGAGGCGTAGCAAGACCGCGTGCCTCATAAGCAATAGAGAGTGCTTCCACTATCCAATTAGAGATGCGCTGCTTTGACACAGCATCACCTCTACTTTTGCCGCCAAAGCAGACCAGCAGCTGCTCTGACTTACACCACTGGCCGGAGAGGTGGACGTAAGTACAGAGAGCCCTTACTGGACACAGCAGGTGCATTCTCTCTTGTTCTGGTGTAGGGAATGGAGGCGGGCAGATAGCCTGCAACACCACAGGGTGGGCAGCCGATGTAGGCACTTTAGGAATATAATCTGGCCTAGGATACAGGAAGGCCTTGACTAATCCAGGGGCAAAGTCAAAGCAGGAAGGGGCTACAGAGAGAGCTTGTAGATCTCCTACTTGCTTGAGAGATATCAGAGCCAGCAGAAAAGCTGCCTTTAGAGTCAGAAGCTTCTCAGAGGCTGACTCTAAGGGCTCAAATGGGGTCCCTGACAGACCTTCCAGGACCACAGAAGGGCCACTTGAGTGCATACAATTTCCTTGTGGATGGTGCTCTAGTGTTTAACTTGAGAAACGTTCTTGTAAGAACTCCAGGACTGCAGCTATTGAACAGTTCACTGGCTCTACAGTGGATCCCTGCAGATGGGAATCTCACAAGGAGTGCCATCTAGCAGGGATATTATCTCTGAGAACCATAGTGTCCAGCCCTAGTTGTGTGGGAGGATTGAGGGCGTACCACAGCGTGCCATGTGTTGTCTCCTCCTAGGCAAACACATGCAGTCCCGCTTGGCCAAACCTCGCCATATGGACTCCACCACTTGTGGATGGAGCCACCAATTCCTGGGCCTCAGCCCCTGCCTCAACAGGATGTCTTCCCCCATATTCCCAGAATGTACACTGCACTCACTGACTGCACTCACTGACTTTCCTTCTGCCCAGAGAAGAATTAGTTACACCTGCCTGAACAGGGGGCACAGACATAATCCTCCCTGGTGGTCAATATATGAGACCACCGGTGTGTTGTCTGTAAACACATGGTGACCTTTCAATTGAGGAAGAAGGAATTTCAGTGCTAGAAATATGGCCCACATTTCTAGGCAATTTATATGCGGCTCCAGATGAGGGCCGCACCAGAGACCGTGAGCTGGACAGCTGTTTAATATCTGTATACCGTGTTGATATTTCTGTAAAGCTGCTTTGAGACAATGTCTATTGTAAAAAGCGCTATAAAAATAAAATTGAATTGAATTGAAAATTGAACTGCCTAAGACCGTGCTCCAGCCCGTGAGGGAGGGGTCTGTCATTTCCCTCTTGCACTAAGGAGACACCCCTAGAGTGTAACCCAAGGCTAGAAACCATGGACACTCGAATTCTCAGAGCACGTAGGCATCACCGCGTGACACTGATTACTCTCAGAAGTCCTTGGACGAAACCTTCAACTTCTCAGCCACAACTGAACGGTCTCCTGTGCAATAGGCCCATAAGCTCCAATAGTCTCCCAACATCCAACTTTATCTTGCTCAGTGTTGATAGTATTGACCCTATGCATGTTGGGGATAGAAATGCCCTCATCGTAGTAGAATCCTTAGAAAACCCTAGAACCCTAGAAAAGTTGTCCACTGCACTGGGGAAAGCATACTTTTCTAAGGTTCAACCTGAGCCCCAAGCTCTTCATGTAGGCGAGAACAACATCTCGAAGTTGAACCGCCAGTTCCCTCGATTGTGCTAGAATTAACCAGCCATCCAGATAGTTTAGTACATGGATGCCCTGGAGTCACAATGGAGCCAGAGTGACATCCATGCACTTTGTGAAGGTGCGAGGGGATAAAGCTAGCAATATTTCTGTGTGGAAATATTCACCTTTTTGATCTATCATCACAAACCAGTCCTCGAACTGAATCTGTGGCATGATAAGTTTGAGCGTCAGCATTTTGAACCTGTATGTCCGAAGAGTACGGTTCAGATGACGCAGATCTAAAATTGGCCGCGTACACCTCTATTTTTTGCGGACCAGGAAATAACACCTGTAAAAACCTCCCTCCCTCAGGGAACGGGGTACATGTTCTATGGCCTCCTTGCCCAAGAAGGATCTTACTTCCTGTGCTAACATCGGGCTCTGGTCTGTGCTGACTACTGTGGTGAGCACACCTCTGAACCGGGGGAGTCGAGCTATAAACTGGACCCGGTAACCCTTTCTACGGTAGACAGAACCCATGGAGACACATTTGGCAGTAGTTACCACACTGCCAAATGGTCTTTTAGTGTCATTAACTATTCTGCATTCTATTGGAGGGAAAGCATCAGATTTTTGTTGACCTGTGACAGCTCGCTGACCAGAGAACACTGAAAACTTGGGACAGCCTTGGCTAGGGGAGGCCCTACAATAGCACTGGGGGCTAACTGACCTAACAACCTCATATCTCCTGATACATCCCTCCACGGCCCCTCAGGACCACTCTTCTTTGTCTGCTTGGCCTTTATGACCATTCTCAGATCAGGCCTAGTAGCAGACCGCGACTGGGGCCGCTCGGTTCCCCTGGCTGTCTGCGGGGGTTGGCAGGCTGCCATACTCGCCTTCTGTGTCTCCCTCGCACTAGTGCTGGCCCGGGCTCCACTCGTGGATGCCCAAGTGACCTTGAGACAACAGGGAAGGAACTGGCTGAATGCAGCCATATGTCAACCTCACTCAGCAGGTCTGCTCGATAGGCCTGCAACACTGTCACTGTCTGCAGTGACCCACAAGCAAGACAGGCCTTGCCCACCAGTGCCACAGTGGCCTTACACGGTGGCTTGGATGGCAAAGCCGCCCCCCCCCCCCCAAATTATCTGCCATCGATGGAGAGAGGTAGCTCGCAAGTGACTCCTCCACCTTCAGTATAGCTAAATAGCCATCGTGGGGTTAAAAATACGGCTTATGCATGGTTTTCCCCCAGAAGCCTGATATTTTGTTATGCTCTTTCTGGAAGAAAGGGGAGTTTTCTGCAGTGTGAGGGATTTACTTTCACCAGGGAGAAAAAAGCTCATCCAGCCTTAGTAATTACTTCAAGCAGCTCTTTATATGCTGCTCTCAGATTTTAGTAAACCATTCTGGCTCCTCGGAGTCAGAGAAGAATTATTACTATTATTTGTGTGTGTGTGTGTGTGTGTGTATGTGTGTGTTTTGTCCTTTTGGTTTTCCATTGCGGAAGGAGGAGTCGCAACTTGAGCTCCAAAATCCCACGGCGAGCCAGACCTGGAAGACAGAGCAAGAGATAGAGCAGTGCTCGTCTCCGGCTCCTCGGGATCCATAAGAGATCCCCCGAACCTGAGACGCAAGGCTCGCTTCAATTTCAACTGGCTCCGCCGGCGGAATGGAAACCGACTTATCGGACATTTTCAATCAGTATAAACAAATGGATTATTTTATTGCCGCAAGTCTGTTATAAGATAGGATTTCTGTGTGTGCAGTGTCATGACGGCCACCGCTGTGAATATGGGCGGGAACCGGATATGACATCATCCGTCAAAACCAGGCAGACTTTATTTTTTACGTTGTTTTTATAATCTTTCAAAGCGGTGTTGTAAAGTACAGGATAGCGCGATACCGCTAAAATTAGTGCTTCCATTTATTTCTTTCTTCTTTTGTTTTAACTAAGAAGGTCATGCAGTGACATCGCGATCATCTATTGGCCACACGTCGTCACGTGATATGATTACGCAGGTCAGGGTTCACCAATTTCGAATTTTACGAGCCGCGCAAGGACATTGTGCGGAGAGAGAGAGAGAGGAAAAAAGAAAGAAAGAAAGAAAGAAAGAAAGAAAGAAGAAAAAAAGATGGCACGCTGTCCGTGTTGCTGCTAGCTCAGTTTAGCTTGTTTTACTTTAACTTTCTCTGACTGAAAACTTGGTGAAAATAGCGGAGGACAAGGGGGAAGACTGAGGATTGTGAAGTTAAGGAGTTGTGAATTTAGAGGTGGTGAGGAACTTGGACTGAGATTATTGACCGACGGCCTGTATAGGTCCGGAACGATACTTTCACCAAGTTCCTTGCAAACCTAGGGAAATGTCAGGGAAAGAGACGGACAGTGAGAGTGACAGTATGGTTTGCAGTGAGGAAGAGGAGAGGAGGATAAATGAGTGGGAAAATGTAGCAAAGGGGAAGTAGGGAAAAAGAAACATCCAGCATTGGAGAATCGGGAAGTGAGGAAAGAGGGTATAATAAATGTAGTTGTTAGATGTGAAGGAGAGGGAGGAGCAAAGAAAGCTGACACAATTAAATGAACAAAAATCATTAAGGGACAGATTGGATGTAATAATGAAATCCAAATCGAAAAGGCTAGAAAGCTGGAAAATAAAAGTTCCTAAGGTTGTAAGGGTGGGGGGGAAGAGAATCAGTGGATGCAATAGTGTGATCTATGGGGGTTCCCATTCCTGTTAATGTAAGAGAACTAGAAGAAAGAATTAAAGGGTCATGGAACCTCCCTCTTTCAGCTCAAGTCTACCTCTCAGTGTTTTTGAAAAATGCAACTTAAATGGGTGTGGATGGCTGTGGGAAAATGGGAGGGGGAGTGGGCGTGGCATGGGAGGAAGGGGGGGCGCGGGCCTTCAGAACACTCACAATAAAGATGGATAGTGACAAAATGTTTTCAGTGGCAGCAGTACGCAGGGCTCTGATGAGGCAGACTTCTCTCCTCCTGAATCCCCAGTGCTAAATGGAGCCACAGTAAATAGCGGTGCAGGTCATCTACCCTATCTATTTAAACCATTGGCGTGACTATGGAGGAAAGCAAAGCAAAACAAAACCCGAGGCAGCACGGATCGGAGAAGTGTCTGAATGGTGGCTAGCTAATAGGCTTGAGCTTTTCATGACTAAAAGGGGGAATTTTCTTCCCTTCAACGTGGACTCTCGTTGCATAGTTTTGCATGCGATGGCCTGCTGGCCCCCTTGGAGCTTTAAGCAGTTTAATTAGTTCAACAGTCAAGTAAAACTGTTATGGTTGAAAATTAGGCACATACCTCATTTGAAGAGACAGAAAAGTCCTTGGGACTTAGTACTGCAGCATTGAGTAGACGCAAACTGCTTTCATGAGCATGTCCGAAGTCCACCTTTCTCCAATTCTCTCTCCCGAGACAACACACTCGAACTCTTAGACCACTGAAACAAACACTTGTGACCCATTTGAACGCCTCTCTCATCTACTACATCTGTTGTAGGAAAGCACCACGTACTGTCATGAATAATTAAGAGACAGCATCTTCTCATACACAGCAAAATGACCAGTGTTTATTTAACACCCACAGTGTTGAATTCACACCCTGCGGTGTTTATTGGACTCCTATAAACACTCTGGGTGTTAATTCAACACTAGGGATTTTACTGTGCAGAACACAGTCACATGAATAATTATGAGACACCGACACATCATCGACTGTACTATAGTGCTTTGCCGCGTCACTGCCTGTGACGTGTGAGAGGACGAGATATTAAACCTGGAAAATGAAAATAGTGGAAAAAAGATCAAAATGAACCAGTTTTCTCCTACACTTAAAATTAACGGATGCTATGATTGTCTTTTATGATGTGTGATACGTACACCTCTGTTAAAATGTCAGAAAATGTATTTTAGTGTTTCATGTCGCTTTAAAGTGAGAAACGGCACATTGAAAAGTCTAAGAAGAATGACGAGCGGGGTAAAGAAAAAGGAAACAGAATCTGTACGAATAGAATTTGAGGGAAAAGAGCTACCAAAGATTTCTATAGCTTGACCTCACATGTGCCCAGTTTGAATGAAAGTTGATGACAGGCTTCTGTGATTTCTTCACAGCCATTGGATGAATGTCAGATTTGGCCTCCGCCCCCTGGGGACGACTGCTACGTCAGCTATGCAACTGATGTTTTCTATCTATTTCAGTTTATAACTTACTGAAATATTATTGTACAAAGAGAGAAAAATAACTAAAACCTTAGTGTAACACTTTCCCATATTCGAGTAGGGAATGAGGAAGCTGGAGGCTTGAAACAACTTTTCGGTGGTTTTATTTTATAAACACACACGGCTCTGTACGGAAGCCCTAAGCGGCCATGTATTATACATTTTTCTCATGATCTTGACATAACCAAAAGCTGTTTTCTCAAGATGTAATTTTATCCCGAGAAACTCTCACGCTTTGTGAATGGGACTGGTGTTACATGCATGTTGGCATCTTCGCCATCTTAAATGTAATAATTGCTCACTGTAGAGATAGACTTTATCTCCACATTAACAGAGAGGGGTGTCCCCTTCTCAAGTGTCGGACACTAATGTGGACGTCGTCAATCCTGCAGGGATGACGTATTTTTGTAGGCCACCCGGAAGTTAGCATCACCCTGGTTCCCTGCACAAAAAGCCAATAGAGAATGGGAAGTTGACGTCACGCTGCGTTGAATTGTGGGTAATGCGCCATCGTATGAGGATCCCGCTTCCCTTCTGCCTTGAGTTTGAGCCAAGTGTTTTGATTTTCTGTTGTGATTCAGAAAGCAAAATAGCCATGGTAGGTAGGGCTGCACGATTATGGCCAAAATGATAATCATGATTATTTTTATCAGTATTGAGATCACGATTATTTATCACGATTATTTATTACGATTATTCATTGATTTTAGGAACAACATATTTTTATTGCACTTTCACATTTAAATAAACAGACCGCTGCTTTCACCTCCATGTTGTGCTACATTCCTGCTCATGTACAAATCTTTGCATCAAATTAGACTGATCCTTAAAGTGCATCATCTCGTAGAAAAAAATATAAATAAAATTGTACCCAAAATATAGGATAAGTAAAAATAAAAATACCATCAACCAAATGAAAATATGCATCAAATGTAACAATATGCAACCAAATGAAAACAATTCAGGCGAATGCAGAAAAGGCAATAACAGTGTTTACAGGAGGAGAGACGCAGTCAAATCACCCAATAGAGCGGTGACGCAGGGATTATATCATTTTGTACTGGAACCCGGAAGTTTGCATCACACCAGTTCCCTTGACAAAAACCCAATAGGATTTTCCCATAGGCTTTTGGATTATTGCAAGAAATAAGCTCAGTGATCAACAAAAGTATACAATACTAACACGTTTTGTCCATCAAGATCATTTTCACAAATGAACACAACTTTTATGAAGTTTGAAATCTAAATACAATCTCCAGAAATAAACAGCTATAAATGAACTACACCACGGTCGCTCGACTTCAACGTCACGATCACCAAGCTTCTGAGAACTTTTCCAAATTTGATTAAAAACATTTTCCATAATAGGGATTTACTCTGTGGATGAATCTTCATCCACGTTTTTTTGGGGAATTGTGCACAGCAAACCTGAACCACTGGTTATCTGCAAAGTTTTTTCCTGTTCGGTGTGATGACATTTAATGTCCCCGACAACCTCTGTAGTGTCATCTGTGGTGACCGGCTGTAAGTTTAGTAAGCTCTTGATTTGATCTACAGCGGAGTTTTCTATGAGTTGAGGACGAACTTTAGACGTCAATATTGCAGTCGATCATGTTCATGTAATTGTTGGCAGTCAAAATCATAATCGCAATCGATATTCGATTAATTGTGCAGCCAATAGGTCTGCCAATCCTGCTGCATCAAAAATTGCAACAGTAAGTCACACAATAGGTCTGAGAGAAAAACTGGACAATGGAATACATTTTTTTCGCCTTTCCGGCTTGTAAAGACAAGAAGGGGAGCAGCTTGAGGAGGTGACGAGAAGATGCATTTTTTAAAAAATTTTTTTTTACATGCCTTGTTTTTATTGTTTGTACAGAAACTTTTTAAATATATGAACAAAATAAAGACTTAAAACGATTTGCTAGTTTCTTTTCTTATTTATTGTTATTTTGTACACTCAAAACAGGTGTAACAATGCATAGAGAATAAAAAAATAATATAGTACAATCAAAACAATACAATATATACATATGAAAATAGAACATGGAGGAAAAAACAACAACAATATAATATGATAAAAACTAGCCATGCATGTACAATGGGCTGAGGAAACTTCACCAGAGGAGTTTATGATAGCCCAAGGCTTCAGAGGAACCTCGCTTAGGAGCTTGGAGTGCATGACCTGTTGCATGACAGAAATATAATATAAATAGTAGATATTTATAATATATAATAAATAGGATATATTTATAACATATGTAAACATAATAGTTAAAAAACCTACATTATTTAAACACTTCAAAGATCATAGCAGATTTTTTATTATTAATAATGCTGCTGATTATACCCCCTGCCCATGAGTTAATTTTTTTAAAAAAAGATAGCGGAGTGTTTTTTGAAGGTTTTTAATTTTTTGTTGTAATAATTGGCCCAAAATGAGGAGTGACACCTTACATTTGCGAGTATGACTGTGCTTTCGCAATTTGCCGGCTTGTGACTCTGCAGATCTTCACCCAGCTACTGCAAAACTGTTCATGAGCTTCTAGTGCTTTATAACATTCAAACTCACACAAAGTGTAAGTACTAAGTCCAAAAACAAGATAGGTAACAATGTCTGGGTATGTTAGTGGAGATAGTACATCGGGGTCTGTAATCCAGTCCTGGGTTGCTAAATCATAATGGATCGATGTTGTTAATTGCGTTTATTTAGTCTAAATACCGCTGCTTGACATCCAAATTAAGTCTCTCGGAGTAGGGTCCCTTTTCCTTGTTTTTTTTTCCCTTTTTCAACTCTTTAAGCGACAATTTAAGCAAGTGTTTATCCAAAAAACAAAAGGTAAACAGACACCGGTAACAGAGCGTGATCCTCATAAGATGGCACCCACATTGTAACATGCAACAAGGCGTGAGGTATCTTCACGTTCTCTATAGGATTGTTGCAGTGGATTTGGATTACTGCAGAAAATAAACTCTGTCACCAACAAAGGTTTATGATTCTTACATGTTTCGTTCATTAATAAAATCTTCACAAATGAACACAAAATGTATGAGCTTTGAAGCCTAAATACAATCGCCAGATGTAAAAGCTAATGGTAGGCTCTAAACAAACTACACCATGGTCGCATGACTTAAACGTCACCACCACAAAGCTTCTGGCAACCCTTTCAATCTTTATTTAAAAAAAAAAAACAAAACCACTACAATTGGAAAATACTATAAATTGATAGAGCTACAAGTTGGAACGTTTGAGTTGCAAGAGCGTGAGTATAAACACAACGAAGCTGTAGTAGATGAGTTTTCCTGTTCGGTGTGATGATGGTTAATGTCCCTGACAACCTCTGTAGTAGCATTTAGTCTCTTGTTAGCAACTGTCTTTTTCAAGGCATATAAAAGCTTAAAAAAAAAAATCACGAGTGGGATATTACTGATGTATTTTATGTTGATAAAACGTGAAAAATATCTTGAGCTTGTGTTAACCACAGACCTTATTCTATTATTTATTTAACCCCATTTTTATTTTATTTTTTTAAATCATAAAAGTTATGAAAAGTAATTAAAAAACTACAAAAACACAAAAGGAAAAAAATTTCAAAAACAGATTACAGAATAGATAATCATTATACCTGGTCTCCTCCAATAATGGGGGGGCGTGCCACATGATAGGGGAGGCTTTAGTTACAAAAAGTTGAGAATCTATGTACTAGGCTATATATTAATGTCTTTTTTTTTTTTTTTTTTTTTTTTTAAATACAGAATAGAGTGTACCTGGTGTGATTTATTCGTAGGGTGACAAGTGTGTACTACAACATTCTGCACACACTGGAGGACAGTCACCTGCTGGATGTTAGCAACTGCTTGCATTTATTCAGCTGTCATTATGTCTTCCTGCCACGCAACCAGGCTGGATGTCTTTTGTGTATTTATTTATTTTTATTTTACTTCACGTGCACGTGCATCCCGACCTGTAAAGGCTTCACTTCCTTTCTAATGAATTGATGTTGCTCGAAGCCGTGCTCCTTGAGTCCTGCACTCTCAGTACTGACTTATGATCGGTTGAATGGAAAGCTCGCATCTGATTGGCTACAGAGTGCTACAGACGCACGTGGGAGGAAAGAGCGCTGCCAGGAAAGTCTCAAACACACACAGACACACACACACATCCAAGGCGATTAGCGCGCGAATGACGATTTGCAAACTTTCTGTGCACATCTATGAATTGTGTTTTGCGTTTGTGAAATGTATTTTTACTGATATATCATTCTATTTTGCGCACGTGAATTGCTTTTTGTGAATAGACTTTTTTTTTACGTGCACGCGAATTGTTTTTACGTGCACGTGAATTATTAATGAGACTGATCTAGCTCCATATTTCGTCACGCTTAAAATTGGCTCGCGCTACAGTCACTAGGCGCCAGTGATGTCATGTGACGTCAAAGAGGCTGTATTCTATAATTCGAAATTTCTATCGAACTTCTCATCAGAATTCTGATCTCAGCGCAGGTAAAGGAAACAGGAGCAAAGAGACATGATTTCACTCCGAGCGCGTTGAGAGAACAAGTCTTTTCTTATTGTGAAGAAGTTCAGTGAGAATTCAAAAAAGCAGTATTTTGGGTGGAAGGTAAGAAATTCTTTCATCCAGACACTTTCACACATCACATCTAGTGTTCGTTATTGAAAGTGAAATATCTCAGGATCTCAAAAACACGTCTTCTAACCTAAGCATTAATCTTGTGTCTGTGTGTTTCTTTTATTATCTGTAGAATAAAGAAGTTGCCTTTTTCAGTACCTGTGACACCTACAGAAACGTAAGCTTCATTACAGCTCGGAAACTCCAACAGAGACCCTGCAAACTGTCTCTGTGAAACTGTTACCGGGGTCCGCCCCGGGGCAAACCTCAAAAACAAACAAGAGGTCTCGCCTAACTGCAATGGAAAGAACAAATACACATTTACAAAACTCACTGAGGATCACGTCAATGATTGTGGAAAGGAGCAACACTACACTGTATGGGCAAGAAAAGGAGACTATAGCAAGGAAGGAGACGGCCTTAAATAGGCTTAATGTGAAAACGGATAAAACAAAGCCAACCTCAAAATTCCCAGGGATGAAATACGCAAGGGCCAAAGAGGCCCGTGTGAGGACATATTTACAAAGCTCAGTGGGGACCAGGAAGAAGATGACCCTGCCTTGCCAAGTAAGCAAGGCTTCAGAAAGGAAGGAAACAATCCCATACAACCCGGTGAGCGAAATGGCAGAGCTCAATGAGGAACTGGAGGAGCTGAACGTTTCTTCCTACATGGAATTCACCAAACGTGTGCCATATCCATGTGTATTCAGGTGAGAGACAAACCAGTTAAATGGACCAAATTAACATGATGTAAGTTCTTATATACAGCGGAAAGTACAAATTTACTGCTTAATATCCAGACCTGCAAACACACAGACACCAATGGTCCACTATAAACTCAGTGCCTCTCTGTTTCAGTTCCAATGAGATGATGCCTGAGGGAAGCACAAAGAGTCCGAATCCAACTGCCTCTGGGGAAAACATACAGAGTCAGTGTCGAACTCCCTCTGATCGAATCATAAACATCATGACTTCAATTTATACTCTTTTCTCTGACACAGACTTTGACTCAGAACTGCTCCCTGGAGGGTATGACCCATCGATATGTGTTTGTTTCTCATTTAAAAATAATATTCAGATCATAATTAGTTTAAAGATTTTATGCTTACCTATATTTGGTATTGGAATGCATTAGAATATTAATGAGCCTATACATTTATACAGAAACAGTTAACATTAGCAGTAGTGCTGTACTACGTGCTCGTATGTTTAAACAGCCCTAGTGTGCTGTTGTGAATCTGAATGTGTATCTAACAGCTGGATCTGTTGCAGGTTGCCTAATTTTGGAAGCAACTGCTACGTTAACGCAAGTCTGCAGTGTCTGTTCACCGCTGAGAGTTTCTGCAGAGAGCTCTCCGACCTGCTGGACAATTCTACACACACACTGGAGTACTCATTCCTCAGGTACTAAGACATTAGAAATGTTAACTAGCAAAGGGACTACATTAGGAGACAAATGTAGGATAATGAACATGAATGAACAAGAAATAATAAAAGGGTAAAAGGATCGAATGAAGGCTTGAGAAAGCAGCTAGATCATAAGATAAGTTTTATAGATGGAGTGATTGTGATCCAGAGTTGAGGTGCTACAATACAACAGAAGAGACTCACTCATGAGTACAACTGTTATACATTGTGCATCAGACAGTAGACAGGAATCTAATGGCGTTTTCACACTTAGTCCAAGTACTCGAGTCAATGGCTGCAGTGACTAATTGACAAAATCGATAATAAAACGTATGAGGAACCAGCAGTAAAATGTACAGAATACGACACCTGGTGTTAGTGTTCACAAGTGTGAAAATGACCTAAGAGTGTGAGATCATAAAGGTAGCAGGAAGTGAGAGTATTCAGGCCTTTATTAAAGAGACATGGGATTTTGATCCTTTTTGTTCTTTGACGCAGAAACAGTACAGATTTTAGAGTGGAGATTTGGCCCGTGTAAAATAGTCTCAGGTGATGGTAAAAAGCTGCGCAGCTGCACTCTGGACACGTTTTAAACGCTAAAACTCATTGACTTATTATTAAACTCTAAGACGTATTATCCCTGCAAGGTGGAAATAGCAATTATCTCAGCAGGCAGAAAAAAAAGTTGATTTTGGTAGAAGAAAATGTGAGACAAGAGCTGAGTTTATGTATATGAGTTATAGGAGGTTTTCCCTGGACCATTTGCAGATGTTTTGTGGAGTTGTCGAGGTTGAGAAACAGCTCTGAAGTTCAAGGTGACAGCGACATGAGTTTGTTCCTCCAGGCCCTGATTATATCAGCTACAGAATACAACCCAGAATTCACCATCGACATCCAGAATGTGAGCACACACGCACACACACACACACACACACACATGAACATGTAGAAATATGATTTAATGTGTGTGTGTGTGTGTGTAGGACGCTCATGAATTCCTCTGCTACTGTCTGACCCAAATGGAGGAGTCTGGGCGAAAGCTGGGTTGGCAAGAGGATGTGAACCCTAGATGTCCAGTCACGTCCAATTTCAAGTTCAAGATGAGGAACATTATAACCTGCTCCAGGTATGACATGTAACGTAAAGAGTTTGGAGTTTGTACATGATGCAGGTGATGAGTAGATGTTGAGATGCATGTTGTGTGTTGCAGCTGTGGATCCCAACAGAACAACAACGTGGAAGTGTTTAATCATGTCTCTGTGCCCCTGAAGCACGACTCAGTGGACCAGTGCCTCTCTGACGTAGTTCATGTGAGCAACTCTCTGCCTCCTTCTCTTTCTTTTTTATATCTGTCACCCCATATCATCACTGACTCCTCTGTGTATGAATAACATGTATCTTGTAGAAGCGGACATTGTTAGAGAGCAAGTGCGAGGTGTGTGGAGGAGACTCTGCCAGCTCCAGGTGGACGTTCCACACTCTGCCCAGGTAAGGCTGCTACACTGCAAGAAACTGATCAGTCAGTCGTGCATTGACCACAAGTGCTGTAAGAGTGCCACCAGTGACTGCAGATCTTCAGCTCTAACATTACTTAATTTCTTGTTCTCTCCAGGTTTCTGATTCTGCAGTTGAACAGGTTCAGGATGACGAAACATTACACAGTGCAAAAGGTGGAGACGCCAGTGGACATCACACCTGAGCTGCAGATAAACTGCTTTCCTCAGTCAGACACACCCAGAATAGGTATGTCACATGCAAGTAAACAGTCCAAGTCTCTAAACCACGATAGTCCAAGAAAGTCCTGTACTGTTTACAGCCAGGATAAATCATATCCAGATTAATTAAAGAAGAGCTAATCTTTCTTTTGTGCCTTCCTTTTTCATGTAGAGAACAGCAGAGCTGAGGCCAGAAAGACAGACAGAAATGAACTGGTGAGAGAGAGACAGAGAGACACAATGAAAGATGAAGTGAGAAAGATAGGAAAGAGAGTTAGGAAGGAGGATTGAGCACTCTGTATTGTGTACACTCGAGTTTTGTGTCTGTACGTGATCTGTATTGTGATGTGTGTCGTTTTTAGGGTGGATCAACCTCTATGTATCGACTGATCAGTGTCCTCAACCACATTGGAAGGACAGCATGCTATGGTAAGATATAAAATACACACACTTATAAATACAGCCTGCATATGTGTTTATAAATGAATTAGGAAAACACATTTTATAGCCGTACATATATATTTTTATATTTTACAGTGAAAACATTTTGTAGTGATAGATATGTAATATTGCTGTGCATGTCTCTTTACCAGGACATTATGTGAGTGACTGTTCCAGTCACAGTTCTCACCAGTGGAAGATTTATAATGACCATCTGGTCAGGCTGACCAGCGAGATGGACGTGTTAGAGAGGAGGTCGACCAGCGCCTATGTGCTCCTCTATGAGAGAGTGAGCACTGGCTGAAGCCCTTCCTCTTCTCCAGAAAGCTGCGAGAAGATGGAGTTGTGGTGAGAGGTGTCAGATTGATGACCTCAGTGGTTCACAGTGTGCCTAAACGTCAGGGTGTGACCGACGTCCAGATAATCGATGAAGATATTCTTCTGACGCACAGCCATATGTGGAAATTTTCTAAATGTATCTATGCTTCAACCAATCAGAATCATTCGACTTGACGTAATGACTAGCTTAGTGATTGTGTGAAAGTATAATTGTTGATGTAAAGAGTGTGTACGCAGAGCGGCCTGACTTTGGAGCAGGTGCATTACGTAGGTAGGTGATGATGGTATATTGCACACGAACACATAAGCCTAGTTTATTGAACCACAGTTACACCTGTAACTAGCATTCATCGCTTTCATCCAGTGAAAAGCTCTACTATACTGTATAAATACATAAGTCGAAAATATTTACAGACTTATTGGCCACTTTTTTAGGAACACCTGTGCACATCATTCAATTAGCCAATCATGTGACTGTAGCACTATTGTATAAATTCCTACAGCTACAGGTCTTGAGCATTAGGTAAAGTTTACATCAGTGATCAGATAAATAAATAAAATAAACAGGCTGGTTTGAGTATTTCAGAACCTCCTAATCTCCTGGGAGTTTTTATGCACAACAGTCTCTATAGCCGTACTCACCAACCCTGCTCTTGGAGATCTACCTCCCTGAAGACTTTAGCTCCAACCATAATCGTGCCCACATGACCATCTAATCAAGAAGAGCCTAAGAAGTTCTTGATCAACTAAAACAGGTGTGTTAGATTTTGGTCGGAGATCAAACCTGCAAGACGGTAGCTCTCAAGGAAGAGTTGGCGACCACTGCTCTAGAGTTTACACAGAATGGTGTGAAAAACAAACAATGCAAAACAAAACAAAAAAACATTCAGTACGTTTACATGGACAACAATAATCCAATATTAACCCGATTGAGACGACACTCTGATTAAGAAACTAGCATGTAAACAGCAATTTTTAATTACCTTAATTCGATTAAAGTCGTACTCGAAGTAAACACAAATGGAATTAAGACGTGCGGAGTATTCCTGTTTTAGTCGCATTATCGACGTGCGTTACAGACATGTACACACCTTAATCACACTATTAACGTCGTGTGAGAGTTTTCACCGCATTGTGCGACAGGACACGTACACACACGGCAGCGCTCAACCGTTTGACGGCAAACAAGAGAGCACGGCTGCGTCCCAAACCGCATACTTACCTACTATATAGTAGGTGAAGTACATGTATATAGTAGGTGAAATACATACATTTCAGCTACTATATTGTAGGTAAGTTTGCGGTTTGGGACGCAGCCCACGGCTTCAAGCAGTCGTCCATTTGCACGTACAGCACGACAAGTAATCAACTGCACTTGAAACGTTTGTAAAAATTCAAAACACCCAAAACTGTATACGGTCCCATAACGAAGACGAGCTGTATGTCGATACGTGAAATTCTGGAGGGAACGTCGGACGGCGTGGCGTGGGGACGTAATGACGTGTGACTTTAAGCGATCTATGTTCTATAACATGTAAAACGGGAACATGACAGGAGTATTCTAAAAGCAACTCATGTAAACACCTTAATCACAATATTGTCTTACTCAGAATAAGGTCAATAATTAGATTACTGCTGTCCGTGTAAACGTAGTCACTGAGCAGCAATTATGTGAGAGAGGTCAGAAGAGAATGGCCAGATGGACTGCCTGGTAAGAAAGACAAAAAACATCCAGTAAACAGCAGCTCTGCGGACAGAAGCACTTTGTTGATGAGAGGTCAGAGGAACGGACAGTTATTTAAAGCACAGTGTAAACCTTGGCATAACGTTCAAAAATCCTGTGAATTGATGTGGCTTTATGGAGGATTTTGCCATGCAGTCAAGTGAAGCATGATATTTAAATAGTCAGATTATGTTCATAAAAAATCTGCACTGACGTGTCCTTTAAATATATTTTACAGTTAAAACAAAAAAGATAAGGAACAAAAAAACTCCAGGGCTAGACTTCCAGACGCGTCTAGAAATGCAGTGTGCTAGTTTCAGCTCTGGCACAAATCTTAACGTGGCTAAGAATAAATGATAACTAGCAGGAAATTAGCTTTCCATCATCTCATTCTTCGTTATCTATACATATAATCTCATGGTTGCTGGGTGATTAGATTCTGTCTGGGTTAAGACTGATGATCCATCGATGCAAAAATGATTCACAAGGCCGGTTAATGAATGAAAGTTGGATGATTTCTATGCTGTACAGTATCTCACAAAAGTGTGTACACCCCTCACATTTTTGTAAATATTTGATGATATCTTTTCATGTGACAACACTGAAGAAATGACACTTTGCTACAATGTAAAGTAGTGTTTACCCCTTCAACCTCTGCAGCAATGCTGGCAGCACTCATGCGTCTATTTCCCAAACACAACCTCTGGATATGACGCTGAGCACGTGCACTCAACTTCTTTGTCCTGTTAAACCGCTGTGTGGTCTTGGCCACCGTGCTGCAGCTCAGTGTCAGGGTCTTGGCAATCTTCTTATCACTTTTGTTGCCAGCGGTTTAGACATTAATGGCTGTGTGTTGAGTTATTTTGAGGGGACAGCAAATTTACACTGTTACACAAGCTGTACACTCACTACTTTACATTGTAGCAAAGTGTCATTTCTTCAGTGTCGTCACATGAAAAGATACAATCAGATATTTACAAAAATGTGCGGGGTGCACTCACTTTTGTGAGATACTGTAGGTCTTATATAGTATACACGATATCAAAGAAAACTGCACGTTTGTTCTCATCTTAATTTTATTGTCCATAAAATGAACACCAAATATAATTTACTCAATTAAAATAATAAATGTATCATTTACAATCATGAGCTTGTGTGGCACAAGTAAAACACTGACACTGTATCTTATCAGACAGGTTTTGGTTGTTTTTTCCTCCCTCTATTTAAGGCTGGTGGAAGAGCATTTTACTGAGCTGCTACATCAGGCTCCCGTATCTTGACTTATAATCATTTATTAACAACAACAAGCTGACATGAGGCCAGAATGAGGTCCAGTAACTATCTGCAATAATAGTTTTATGGACAAGAAAACAGTACAAAACAGAAAAACAAAGCAATCAGTAATCAAGAGCTTCGTAGGATTTCCGTCTCATCGGAATACGATTCGGGAACTGCAACAATATTGCAAACGTGGTCAATTTCTAATTTTGAAATATGCATTAATAAGCTTTAATAAAAACGTTACACTCGTAAGGTGTCGCAGCATCCACTAATCCAGGGTTTGTTTCTTTTTAAAAAATGTCAAATAAAAATCCTACTACAGTCTTAATAAGTATAAAACGTTAAATAAAAGAAACCGAATTCATTCGCCAAACAAAAATCGCTTGAATGAGTATTCGACTACGGTCTGCGAGTGAAGACGAGATGTTGGCAGAAAATAAGATCGATAATATTTACGAGTGAAAAGATTACAAGTGTGCCTCTTATTTAAAGTATCCCTGAACAGGTCGTATTACAAATGATTTAAAAAAAAAAACAAAAAAAAAAAAACAGGTCTGGGAACATCTCTATACATGCATGGATTTATGCATTAATGCACAAATTAGAAACGCCCCTCCCCCGTGTCAGCGTCAGTATTACTAATCCTCAGCTTTTTGTGAACATGCTACAGTTTAATAATAATTTACGGGTTTAATATTGTTCATGAAAACCATCGCAAACAGTCGTACTCTCAAATTGAATTGAACTGTTTGTTTGTTTGTTTTTTTCCTTCCGAATAATTGAAGCGCCATCTTGTTCCTCTACCATCAGCCAAGTGGGATTCCAGTAACCGAGTCTCGATTGGTCCGAGTATCGTTTTCTCCTCAATTAATTTAGCATAATCCTTTGGATAGCGGACGTGAGATTTTCAAGCTATCGGTCTTATTTTGTGCTGGCGCTTGTTGAATTCTCGGTTCTGATTGGTCGGTAGGTTATCAAGTAATTTCCTTTAAACGTAGGTCTGACACTGCAAGTCACAGCTCGTTCGAATACGTTGCTGTTTCCATAGTGACAGCCTGCACATGGACTTGAATAATGGACGTTCCACACGATCGAAAACTCACAACGAACGGATTCAAAATGTGTGTTATTTGACAAAAGACGTCTAAACTGCTGATAAGCGAGAAATTTTTCCCAGAAGGAGACTTGTAACAATTCTGGACAGGAAGATTTCCGGCACGGGACACAGGAGTTTCTTGGTAACACGACGAGCTGCGTTTTCCTAACTTCAAGAAAGATGAAAAGAGCGTTTAGGGCTGCTGTAATGTAAGCCAGAAAAGGAACTTGTGTTGCAGACGTTCGGCTACGTGAAATGTAACTCTAAACGGAAACAACTACGACGTGTCATTCTTTATAAAACCGTTCTGTGGTGCAAGAGGAATAAAACAATTCAGGAAGTGGTGTTATTGGGAAAATAATCAACGCCATGGTGTTAACAGTAACTCCGCTTCATCACGCCACCCTGCCACTGATTATTTTCTTGTAACAGCGTGCCACCTCTGTTTTACGCGCATGTTTTATTGCTTAATAAAAGAAAGAAGAAAAATAATCACGTTCAGGGGTACTTTAAAGAAAAGTTCAAACTGCTGGTTATTTGTAGAGATGCTGCACTTTAAGGACAAAGATAAAGCAGCTGATGTTTGTTTGAGGATCTCTGCAGTGAAGTTTCATCCTCGGCGTCATCAGTCCCTCATCATCAGATGCGACCGAAACGTCTTTGAGCGATGCTGGCTCGAGTAAAAGAACATGGCACATGGCATGCACTAGAGGTTCCTAGATAGGTCAGGGAGTTCCTAGAGTTCAGGGAGGCTTTTCTATTTTTTTTTTCTCTCACCTCGGTTCACTCAGCACATTGAACCTGTGCCAGGTGAATGTGTGTGCATGGATACGTTTTTCCATGTCCATACTGGCCTCCTCGCGGCTGAAAAAGTTCACAGTGTGGTTCGGAGAAGAACCTTTTATAGGAGAAGAGCTGCGTCCTCAGATGCGCTGAGCTCCGGTCGAGTGGGTCTTTCTGTACTGCAGATTTCACAACCGGGCCTCGTCGACTTGTTTATAAATGTACACGAAGGACACGACCAGCCCAGCTAGAAGGCAGGAGAAAAAATAATATCGATCAGTGTATACTCAAACCAGTAGATGTGCTTTCACACATTACAGGGTGTCCCAAATGTCTCCATACATCGGGGGAAAATAACACTTTTTTAGCAAAATGTCTTCCAAAAGTTTTCATACTTTATATATAAAAAAGTGTGTGTGTGTGTGTTTGTTGGTCTCACCCCGGGTCCACCCAGCTGCAGTCTTTCCAGGTTCATGCTGTCACTGATGCTGTGCTTCCCAGCTCCGCCCCCGCCCCCTGTTTGTTTAGAAAACACAGCAAAACACAGTCACATGTTCATCATCACTGTCAAGTACGCGGCGCAATGCTGAGCCGAGACAGAACTGAAAAGAACGAGAGCACTGTAGGACCGAGGGGAGGAGGACCGAGGGGAGCAGGACTGAAAGGAGGAGGACCGAGGGGAGCAGGACTGAGGGGAGCAGGACTGAAAGGAGGAGGACCGAGGGGAGCAGGACTGAGGGGAGCAGGACTGAAAGGAGGAGGACCGAGGGGTGCAGGACTGAAAGGAGGAGGACCGAGGGGTGCAGGACTGAAAGGAGGAGGACCGAGGGGTGCAGGACTGAAAGGAGGAGGACCGAGGGGAGGAGGACTGAAAGGAGGAGGACTGAGGGGAGCAGGACCGAGGGGAGCAGGACTGAAAGGAGGAGGACCGAGGGGAGCAGGACTGAAAGGAGGAGGACCGAGGGGAGCAGGACTGAAAGGAGGAGGACCGAGGGGAGCAGGACTGAAAGGAGGAGGACCGAGGGGTGCAGGACTGAAAGGAGGAGGACCGAGGGGAAGAGGACTGAAAGGATGAGGACCAAGGGGAGCAGGACCGAGGGGAGGAGGACCAAGGGGAGCAGGACTGAAAGGAGGAGGACTGAGGGGAGCAGGACTGAGGGGAGGAGGATTTTTGTTGAGGAGAAAAAAACAAAACACATGACAAACATCCATAACACAGTACATTTTTGATATAGCCCTTTTAGAAATCAGTTGTAGAAAGTGTGAAGTGGTTCCACAGAGCTGCCATGTTCACTGCTGATCTGCTGTTCGAATGCATCTGTGCTGACTGGCAAAGAAAACAAACAAACTGTCAAACTATCACTTCAGTCAATCTTAATAAATATAGCTACTCATACAACAGTTAGTTCCGGTCCACTAGTCTGATCGGACGAGTGGCGTTCCAAGAGTGCTAATATTTCCTTGAACCGCACTTCTTCAGTTTCACTGTGTGCGTCACTCTGCTCGTCTGTGTTTGGCCCACGTAAAAAAACAGTTACTACAGTAGAGTGAGCGACGTCATTACAAATGATACTTTTCAGGAATGTAACTGTCATCCATCCATCCATCTTCCGTACAGCTTATCCTACACAGTGTCACGGGGAGCCTGGAGCCTATCTCAGGGAAGTCGGGGCACACCCTGGACAGGGTGCCAACACATCACAGGGCACAATCACACACATATTCACACACTACAGACAATTTGGACTCGCCAATCAGCCTACCATGCATGTCTTTGGACTGATGGAGGAAACCAGAGCACCCGGAGGAAACCCCCGAAACATGGGGAGAACATGCAAACTCCGGAATATAACTTTTGACTTTTTAAATATAAAAGGTTGTCAGATGAAGATGAAAAGGAAGACAGGACGCCAGTTTTACCGGAAACACATCGATATACACATCAACATGCGCTAGCTAGCCAGCGCGTTATAAAAAGCGAGCGTGGCTTCTTCAGGACGCGTTTCCACTAGCGGAGCAACAATAAACGGTACATTTGCTCATATTGTGTCCGAAACGTCATTCGATGTTCATTTCTTGTTTATAGAACTGTTTGTATAAAAGCAACATCACCCTCGCAATCGTGAGGTCGTACTGAATATTCAGTATCAGAGCACTCTCACGATGTTGCGTAATTGTGTCAAATGACCTCAGGCAAACAAACACGGATACGTTTCGTTTCAAATCGATGTACTCGAAACGGTCTCCGTTTGTCTTGACGGAAAAAAAGGACGGCACTGCATCAGTGTAACTTTTAAGCAGGAAAATCGAATCGAGATGAGAGCACACTGGAGGGGGAAGAGGGCGGGGCTTCCCGGGCACATCAGGCTGGTGTGCTGGTGTTTGACCTTCTATCGCTTTACAGCTTGAGCTTTTGTAATACGAGCTCCAGAAATAAAAGTAATTGTTGTATTCTTTAGAGTCTTGGTTTGCGGGCTGCTATAATAATAATAATAATAATAATAATAACAATAATAATAATAATAATAATAATACACAGACCTCTCTGACCTCATGCACCTCTCTTCAAAACCAGCTAACAGCCAATACTCCTCCCTCTGCCTATTTAAACTGAAATGATATTCAAATGTGGAAATTCCCACATGTGCAAGCGACTAAATTACTTTACTTGAGGTAGAGTTTTAAAAACCTACGCAACTGTCAATCATTCCAGATTCATATATCGATTGGTTCATCATCCCTTTTTTTTTTTATATCAGGGAAATAAAGGGGGCGCATGGTGGCTTAGTGGTTAGCACGTTCGCCTCACACCTCCAGGGTCGGGGTTTCGATTCCCACCGTGGCCCTGTGTGTGCGGAGTTTGCATGTTCTCCCCGTGCTGCGGGGGTTTCCTCTGGGTACTTCGGTTTCCTCCCCCAGTTCAAAGACATGCATGGTCGGCTGACTGGCATGTCCAAAGTGTCAGTAGTGTATGAATGGGTGTGTGAGTGTGTATGTGATTGTGCCCTGCGATGGACTGGCACCCTGTCCAGGGTGTACCCCGCCTTGTGCCTCGATGCTCCCTGGGATAGGTGAATAAAGAAAGCAAGACAGTAAAATAATGTTCTGTGCTAGCTAGAGTCAGAGTCAAAGCATTGTGGGATGTTTTCCTTGTTTATTTGATGATGTTAATTTTAGTTCGGACCCAAATCAATACGATCATGGTGACTTGCACATTGTAACTCTGGGACTGTCGGCTATGATACGGCAATCCTTGGAGCAGAGAGGGTTTAGGGTTCTTGTTTAAAGGCAGTGCTGGGATTTGAACTTGTGACCTTCTGAACAGCAGCCCAGAACCAGAACCACTGAACCACCGCCGTCCCAAAAAAAACCCCCCAGACCACGAGTGTCTCTGACGGAACACAAAGAGGTTTCACTTCGTCATTTCACTTCAACTTTACATAACTTTTTTTTTTCCCCCCAGCACACATTTCCCTTGCGCTGAGAAAAGAACAGAAAACCTATGTACCAAAACCAAACGCACGTATAATAGAAGTCTAGGGGACGGTAAATTCCGTCAGCAGTCGATTATCAGGCCGGAGAGGTTTTTTTGGGATTGTTAAGGACTTTTGGATGCAATAGACAGAGATTATATTTAAAAAAGTAAACAAATAAAAACACCGGACTACTGCTTTAAGCCGGAGAATAAAGCTACACCTGTGTTGGAGTGATGGAGTCGGGGCGGCAGCGTGCTGTAGCCTCTCCAGTCGTGACTGGCCGGTGCCAGGGTCGGCGCTGGTTTGGGCGTGGGTGTGAGGAGGGCGCTCTCCTGGTCCTGCTGGCACTGCAGACGGCTAAGGCGGGCGTGGCGCGCTGAGAGGAGGTAGAGAAACGCCGTGTCTCCGTCTCGACACACGCCGTACGACACCAGCGAGCGCTGCTCAGAGCACAAACACTGACCGATGACCCAGCGCTGCACTCGCGGGTGGAAACCGTATTCGGCAAACATCTGGGACAGACACGGAGGTTAGGAAGAAGATTAGCGAGAAGATGCATCGTGACAATACACTAAGCTCGCAGAAACTCCACCGTGCACATCCAGTTGCATTTTTTATTTTCTCACTTACCTGCTGCTTGAGAGACGCCACAGTCATGTGTGGGGCGACTTTAACCGTGACGCAACAGGACGACGTGGCATCTTCAACCGCAACTGCCAAGCTGCAAACGCACGACAGAGAGGCTTATATAGTTCACTGCTCCTGCGATATTACAGCAGCGCGGACATTAACAATATGTATTTTAATATACATGTTGTACTGCGCAAAACACTGCGCAATACAACATGTATATTAAAACTATAAAGACACTTCATAGTGACTTTTTTCCGTTTCATTCACACTTGAACAAACCGACGTCTCTCGAGTGGACTGTAGACTTCTGCACGTGCTTCCTAAACTGCAAAAACACTAATGCAGCTAATTAAAAAAAATTTAAAAAATAAAAACACTCTAAAAGTACATTAGCATATCATTATTAATATTTGAAAACATGAACTCTATCAAGCTAATATGAGGCTCAGCTTGAGGAAAAGAATAGAAGAAAGTAAAGATTGCTAAAACGAATTTATAAATTTATAAGGCACGTTAATATCGAATATCGAGTTTATAAAGTGCCGTATAATGTTACAGAGCACAGACACACCTATGTTGTGTGTCTGTGTGTACTATTGTTGTAACTAGGGCTACAACTAACGATTATTTTCATAATCGATTAGTTGGCCGATCATTTTTTCGATTAACAACTGTTTGTCCAATTATGTAAGTCTGAAAAGAACCCAATACACACACACACACACACACACACACACACACACACACCAGAATATATATCATTCATTCAGGACTGTAGTTTAATTCAGTGCTTTTTGTGCATCCATAAAAAAATGCATAAATACTTATATATAATACAAACTAATATATTAATTTATATTATAAAATAGTATTTATGCATCACTTTTTATGAAAGGTAACATTGATATAAACTGTAGAAAGTTATTGTCGGTGACTCTGGGTATCTGCTAAAGCTCGCGGCGTCACATTACATGCGTAGGACGCAAGGTTATTATAGTTTTGCATTTTTCATTAGTTTTCATTTTTATTTTGTTTTGACTTTATGTTTTCAAATTCAGTTTAGTTTTAATTCGTTTTTAAAGCGGGTTTGCTCGTTTAGTTTCTATTTTTTTTTTAAATGCTTAGTTTTAGTTTAGTTTTTATTAGTGTTAGTTTTAGTCTTTTGTAATATGGGTTATTTGTCAAGGCCAGAAAAAAGTATCGTGTAATAAAAACTCAACAAAAACATCATACAATTTTAGAGGTATGTATTCAACAATAACGCCAGTACATAAAATGTACATATGGGCACGAATATGTAAACAGTCTAAACAAGACGCCGCCATAAGTGCAAAATGTTTTAAGTGACGTGTGCCAGGAAAAAACCTAAATAGGCAATAGACTAAAGAAGACATGCATGAACAGCATGTATTCAACTCATTCGTGAGCCACACATGACATTGCTTAAGAGCCAGGAGTGTCAGGGAGTTCAATCTGAGAAAAGAACATGAAACAGATAAAAAAAAAAAAAAAAAACAATGAGCTCTAGAGGGTCAACTCATTTAGACCATCTCAAAATGAACTAGGTTACTCAATGAATTGGACAGCCCAGCATTAGATGCATGTGCTGCAGCCCAATGGCAAATCATTGCAGTGGCATAGCAATACAAGATCACATCATTAATTAACAGTTTGTTTTGAACTTTGGTTTGAGCAAAGTGGTGAACTTTTTGAAGGCAATCGACTCACACAGTTGTGTAGACATCCCAGTATCAATAAAACATATGAACCAGCGCTTCCTCCCACTTATGGTGTTCCTGCGTATTTACTAACCAGCAGCTACCGGTTCTCCGGTGAAAGCACTGCTGTAGTGTTCTCTGTCCTGCTGTAGTGTTCTCTGTCCTGCGGTAGTCTCCGTCATGCTGCCTAGCCTTGTACCGGGGTCAGCTTCTGTTTCGGGGGAGGCGGGCTTGGCGTTCTCCTTTACCTTATTAAGGTAAGCTAGGCTAGCCTCCTTGTGCGCGCTTCACAAATGTACTTTCAAATTCGTGGGATTTTTCCCTTTAATAAATGGTCCACATATTTCACCACCTTCCACTGTAGGACACTTGCTTTTATCTGACACACAGTCATATTTAAAGTAATCCCAAATAGGACTCTGCCGCTTCCTTCCGACTTTCGGACTATGCTGTGTTCAATTTGTCATGGAATGTCGTAATTTCCGGGTTCCGAGTCGGAAATGTCAACTCTGAAAGATATTTGATCTATGAAAGACATTGACAAAAACGAAAACTAATTACATTTACTCTATAATTGTATTTTATTTTAGTTAGTTTTGCAAACAGATAATACAGTTTTAGTTAGTTATCAGTTTTTTTTTTGGAATGCCTCGTTTTTATTTCGATTTCAGTTAACGACAATGTTTTTTCACACCTAGTTTTCGTTATTTTGTTCGTTTTCGTTTACGATTATAACCTTGGTATGATGTCATGTGCCGTCGACTAGGAAGCGCCTTATACATCCGATTAGTAAAAAAAACTCTCGTGTTCCTTTTGAGATGATAATACCTTTCTAAAATCCACACGCAAGACGGTAGAGTACACAGTGCATAGTGTAAGTGTATAGCACTTCATTTGGGACACAACTTTAGTATTTAGTCTCCGAAGCGTGTTTTCGGACCAGAAGTAACGTAATGAGTAAACGTACCCTGTGCCGCGCGCAGACCAACTAATCCATAATGAGATTCGTTGACAACGATTTTCATAATCGATTATTATCGATTTTATCAATTAATAGTTGCAGCTCTAGTTGTCACGATACTGCAATTTCTACCTTCTATGCAATACCATAAAAAAAAATCGATATAATATCGATACCATTTTCGATTAAGGGCATAAAAATCTGAGATTTTTATTCAAAGATAAGCTTATAACATGACATTATATTAAGAAAAACTTCTTTATCCATTAAAACCGCACATGGAGGCTCTGAACTTGCCATCTTTCTAACACCATAACAAAACGCTATTGTGTGGAAGCTGTAGCTCCTTGTAAACGAAATCAATAAAGCTCACCTGATCTCTCCGTCTTCGGAGTCCTTTCGAGCCGGCTGGATGGTGAGCGGAATCTGCTGGTGTGCCAGCGACGTGGCGTGCTGCACCGCCGCCTGAGCGTCCCCGGCCTCGATGGCTCTGGCCAGCTCAGCACACAGCTCCTCTATGGAAATTCCAGAAAAACAACCAGCACACCATACTTAATTAAAATCCACGATATTCTAGAAAACATTCAATACAGTTTGGATGTCGCGTTCCTTTGCATTTTTCCACCGTCGTTTATAACAGAACTTCTGAATGAAAGAGCGGTGTATCACGATGCTAACCACAGCACAGGTTCCTCATCTCGCTCACCTTTAGCTGATAATGACAAGGCTGCGCTCTGCTCGACAGGTTTCAGATAGTCTATCGAGTCCTCGGTGGGCTGCGAGGCGATGCCTGCGACTGTAAAAACAGAAAGACTTTTAAATGCGTCAGAAGAGTCAGGAACTGCAGCTCAGCTCAGAATATTCAGAAGACCGGGAAAGGAGCGTGAGCTCGGACCTCTGTGGGCTTCCCTCAGTGACGAGATCATGACGGTGGCCCACTCCTGGGCCTCCTGCTCGCTGCGGAAGGTGAAGGTCAGCGTGTCGTGCGGCGGCTTGATGACGCACAGCTCGTGGCAGCGAGGCGACTTGATCTCGTACCTCACGGCGCACAGCTCGAACTCGGCCAGAGACTGAGGGAGGGAACAGGCAGCAGGTTACAGGGTCACTTTCATAAAGGTCATAAATCCTGGGGCAGCTGTTCTTCACATGCGCATTCCTGAGATTAGACGTCGACCGATAGTGGGTTTTGACCAATTATTACAAACTCTGGCATACATAATCTCGACTCCAATTTGTTAAGAGATGTACAAAAATAAACAACAATGGGGCCCTGGACATTTGATTTAAGCCTCGCAAGTTTTAAAAAGAGGAGTTTGTCTCCTCTTCAAGCCAAAAATCTATAGCTCGCAGCTAACTGGTTAAACAAACAAACAAAAAAACACGAAATAATTCATAGTCAGTGTGAAAGTAGTTGTTTACTGAATTTATGTTATGCACACTTCGTTATATTATACGCTTCGTACTAGCTACGTACACTCACCAGAGGCATGAACAATCTGCTGCTTCTTTCCATGCTTTATTATTATTATTATGATGATGATTATTATTATTATGAGGGATGCACTGTTACTAAATTTCTCAGCCGATACTGATAACCCATACCGATAGTTCTGCCTTTTATACCTTCTTTTGTCGTCATTCCACACAAATGACATCTTTACACACAGCACGAAACTGATGTGTTTTCCCGCCCTCTTTTGATTGACAGGATATAATCGGCCCTGGTCCTCGGATGTTTTAAACTATCGGCCGATTATCAGCCGATACCGATTATTAGCCGATACATCGGTGCATCTATAATTATTATTATTTTCATAATTTAATGAGAGTTGTATATGAGAAGCACTATTTGCAGGTAAGACCTAAAGTTCTGAGTGAGGAACCGAACAAACTTCGACCCTCGAAATCCTTTGACAGATCACACTCGAACGTCATTAATCGCGCTGTCGCATTATCGCATGCTAGCGCGCATGTCGGATAACTAACCCCACCCCTTCTGTTAAAAGTGTGCACCCTGTACTAGTGATGGGAAGTTCGGATCATTTTACTGACTCGGATCTTTGAATCTCGTTCAGCAAGTCATTTGCTTTCGAGTCATTTCGTTCATTTCAGCAGAATATCATTAAAATGACACATCTAGTGCTTACGCGAATGTTGATCACTTTTGGAATATAAAATAAACGATAGGCTATTGCAACCAAGGCCGAATTATGAAAAACAGAAATTAGAAATTAGTTCTTTCTTTCGTCACGTCACATTTGTCAAGTCTGTTCCCCGCAAACAGAAACGATTAGTTCACCTCTGGAGTCTTCGGGTTCGAGTCGTGACCGCCCCATAGGCTGAATGCAGTGGAGCTGTGAAGTGATGAACGAAAGACTCGAGAGATGAATTGATCATTTCTGTTTCCAGTACTGCACGGTGCATTGCATATGCGGCGGTCACCGGAAGAACGAACGACTCGAACCCGAAGACTCGAGGCATAAACTAATAATTTCTATTTCCTGTACAGAACCTATGTGGATGTTGCAGCACTTGCGCGGTCAAAAATGAACGAATCGCTTTCTGAGACAACTTCTTGTTACCCTATTAAAGATTCGTTCAGAATGAACGAATCGTTCATGAACGACACATGACTACCCTGTAAACTTCCTTATTATAAGGAAAAGGGGGCGGGGCTGCACAGCTCAGTTCCTGGGCCTGAAAAAAAAAAATGTAAACAGAAGCCTGAATCAAAGAACCGAGCACGATTCACCGGATGGCAAATTTGTAAATGATATTCGTTAAGCTTAATCTTTGGACTTAGAAGACTGTTACAGGTCAAGACGCTCTTCTGAAAATGACAGACTGCACCTTTAATTTGCTGTAAAAAGAATATATGCAGTAGTGACCATGTATGTAAATAAAATGATTTCGAGTAAGGGACTTTGCATATTATTTCTAAAAGTTACGCAAGTCATAATTAGTGATCAGGACTGCTTTTGGTTTCACTTGGCAGGTCTAAAGTCACTGTGTTTCTCAGTAGAGCTTGATCTTGAGTAATTAATGCAGCTAAGGCCAGGAGTCCTACCATGATCCTGCCGTTACTGCCGGAGTCTCTGAGGGTGAGGCGGAAGTCTCCGGGTCGGTTCGGGTCCATGCTGAGCTGTAGGCGGAGAGCCGCGTCATCCTCGCAGACACCGGGAGAACGGAGCGACCGCAGAGTTCGCAGCGTCGCCCGCGACACCGACACCCGCACCGACATCAGCACCGTACCGCAGCCCGAGCCCGAGCCCTGCTGGAGCGCCGGAGACGGAAAAACCGGAGCCCAAACCCCCGAACTCAGAGCCATGACGACCTGCTTTATATTTAACGCCTGGGAGAAGTAAACAAACAAACAAGCAAAAAGATGGAGTTAGGTAACGAGAAACGAGAACAGCGGTGTCATCATCTTTCCTTCGGACACAGGAGGGAAATAAATCAAAACAGGAAGTGGGTCCGTCTGATATTTAATTCCTCTGGAAACTCTGGCGGCAGAAATATGTGACCGTGTCCCCTCTCACAATCGCTAATAATCTTTTATTATTATTACTATTATTGTTTTTGTTTTTTTTAAATGAATAAATAAATAAATACACACGTTGGCACGAAGTTGGAAGCACATGGTTGAAGAGAATGTCTTTGTATGCTGTAGCTGTGCATTTTCCCTTCACTGGAATTAAGAGGCCTGAACTTGTTCCAGCATGACAATGCCCCTGTGCACAAAGCGAGCTCCATGGTTTGGCAAGGCTCGGAATGGAAGAATTACAGGAGCCATGATCTAGTAGAAAGCCTTCCCAGAAGAGTGGAGCTTATTATAACAGTACAGGGGAATCGATCTGGGATGAGACGTTCAACAAACACATACGGGCGTGATGGTCAGGGGTCCACATACTTTTGCCATATAGTGCACGTTTAATGTGTACCTATTACATAGTAATGTAGATATAGTGTACCTTTAAAATTACTTAAGGAACATTGACAAATTTTATTCGAATTAGATCTGAGTGGAAGCTTCAGAACTAAAAATAATAATGATAAAAGTCCATGGCTCCCATACATAGTCAAAATATTTTTGTACACATTTAAATAATGCTCATAGATTTTTGTAAATGTTTTGTTTGTTTTGTCAGAAAGCTGTACTACAGGGTGATTAATTAATTAATTAATTAATATTATTTTTACAGTTTAAGTCCCTGAAGTTTGAGAACCCTGGATTTATGCTACAGAGATTTACATTTTTATTTATTTAATTATTTACACAAATGCAATTCTGACAAGGGAGTAAACAAAATCTAAAGTCTATATCGTTTAGATTTGAGTGAACACTTTCTGTTCCAATAAATGTAAAATAATCCATTGTAATTCGTAAGACATTTTTCTTCTTAACTTGCACCTTAAATGAGAAATGCCTTAAGAAACCCCAGACACATTTTGAAAGGGAAGTCATTTGTACACCGTGTATGTGTTGGTGTGTAAAGGAAGTTAGTGCATTACCAGTAAGTTACTCAGAGTGAAAGATTATGAAATAAATGACATTTATCCTAGTAAAGTAGACACAGTGTTTATTTGTTTTCAAGGAAACACTGTAGAATCCTTATTTAGAGTGTGAACGTCTTGCACAGACAGCATACATTCACAGACTTTCAGTTTTTAGGCGTTTTATTAACAAACAAAAAAAAATACATTTCAAATCAAGTAAGAAAACAACCACTGTTCATCAAGTCTGAGAACTGATTTGCCAAGAAAGAAAACCAAAATGGGAGGTTGGGTTGGTGTACCGTATGCTTGCTTTCATGATGTTGTGCCTCATTTACTTTGTTCAGAACAGCTCGTCACATTAATTAGAGACCCGGTTTATCAGCGACCTTCAGCCAGTAAGGCTTCAAATGTGAACATGTTCTCTTTCTGGCTGCAGTTTCACACAGTGTAATGTGCCATTAGTATAAACACTGTGATTCCTGCTAGCTGTTATAAAGCATCGGGTACCCAGACAAACACTGATGCGTACTTTTATTTAAAAAAACAAAAACCAAACCCTAACATATTTTACGTTTCCTTCCAGTGTTAAACAAACGACTTTCCTGGTTAGTCTCCGAAAACAAATATGAACAACATACAAAGAAATAGCTTACAGGAGAAAACACCCTCCGCAATTTTCTTTTTCCTATATCTTCTTGTGTTTCAGTAGCTCCTCCCATATTCTTGATCACCCCCTCCATGGCTGCTCATTAAGCCCCGCCCCGTTTCCCTTAAAATTGCCTCTCAGGTGCCTCCCAAGGCAGGTCTGAGTGCTTCTGATCAGTTTCCCTGACAGGCGCTTTAGTTCATGTTCATGTCCTTATTTCCAGAACAGAACGTTCCAGAGCAGCAGCCAGCACGGATACACAAACAGCGCCAGCAGAGGGTAGACCAGCGAACCGTAGAGGGTGTGGTCCAGGATGCCCTGAGAGATGACAGACAGGAAGAGCACAGAGCACTCGGGAAGCGTCACCGGCGTTTCCTGGAGGTCCTGGAAGAGGAAGATGCAGTAGAAGATTGCACAGCCTGGACTGAGCAGCACCATCGCCAAGGCACCTAAAGACCTGAGAGACAGAAGAAAAAAAAAAGCTGAGTCATCACAATCCAAATGCAGATATTCCTAATAAACAGGACAGGACAGGATGTAGAGTAATGCACCTGCACAGAGCGAGGTTTAGTATCAGCGTTACCATAACAATGTCCAGTAAGTCCGAGTCGTTAATGAGTTTCACTCATCCGAGTGTATTTATTAAATTAAAGGTGCAATAGACATTTTTTTTTTATTCCTTACTTGTACAAATAACCACAGATGATATGTAGAACAAAAAAAAGTCATAGCATTAGGAAAAGTGTATTAAGTTGCTGAGAAAACTCGTCTGGAAAACTTGTGTTTGGATGCTACACAGGCTTCCGTAGATCCTGGGGGCGGAGCTTCGTGAATACGGGAATGGTTCAATTGTCAAACCCCACCTAACAGCTTGAGACCTAATCTCGAAAGACCTCATCTTAAAGTTGATATCTGCCTGAAATTCAGGAGCAAAGATGTCCTGCTTGTTGAAAAATAATATAAAACGCACACACTGATATTAACAATATTAATAAAGAGTACTGTCTGAGAAGAACACAAGAAATGCCCATCCATCCTCACAACCATTTCATCTGCAACATGAACTGTTTTATTGCACAAGGAGCTCGTAACGACTCGGACACACATGCAGCGAAGGCTCATGCCGATTCCGATAGCAAAAGTAGTCTGACGCAAATATTTACATGGATATTACTCGCTCAACTGGATGGGGCTGGCTTCAGTCGGTTTATTATGTAAGTGTATACTTGTTGGAGTGTATGATATTTCAGTGTATGATATTATATGATTGTAATGATGTATTTACATCATTACAATCATAACCCCCCCCCCCCACCCCCCTTAATGTTTCAACGTTCAAGCAATTTAGAAATTTGTTTTGTTTCACTTTTTTAATTGCAACTTTAAAAGCCTTTTCCTTCAGCGTATATACTGTACATCAGGGGTTCTCAAACGTTTTGCAGCCAGAGACCGCTTTAACAGTAAAATTAATTCCCCATAGCCCCTGCAATACAGATTTATGTCATGTACACTTTCATTTTGAAATTCATCACGGAATATTTTGTTTATTATTATACAGTCCATCCAGGACTTAGCGATTTAGGGTTCGCAGAAATGAACGCGAAATCAAGCAAATCCCCACGATGTTCGGAGGAGCGTGCAATTTTTCAAAATTACCGCAGATTTTCCGCAGGTTTGGGCCAGGTCACGTCGTGTGATGTCATCGCGATGCGCGTCCAGCTAAAGCCCTCTTCTATTCACGTGCCTCGAACATGAGTACAGCTAAAAGCTCTCATTTACCGACAAACATCACTGCGAAAACAATTTCGTTCAAATGCGATTTCGCCAATTTAAAAAAAAAAAAAAAAAGCACAAAAACCTCCGCAAGTTGCTTTGCAAATTTTTTAAAAAATTATTAGACCCATAGAACTTTCTATTCCTTAGAACGCATTAGGTTGACTTTGGTGCTTGGACCCTTAAACATAATAACTTTGATAATATGGGTTGTGTGTTTTCCTCCACTGCAACAAAATAAAACAAAAACAAACAAAAACTTTGAGAACCACACATACGTTTAAAGCATCAAAAACTGAAAAACATTTGTTCTTTTGTTGAATTATAATCGTATCCTGTATATAGGGAATGCTGATTTATAACGGGACAGTGTGACAAAAACTTCTTCAGGTAAGAGTTGGTTACTTTCTGATTCTTCCACAGTTATTTACTAAGAAGTGGATAGAGCAGATTCTGCAGGACGTCTGCTAAATTGTGTAAATGTAAACGTTTTTATCACATAGAGAGACAGGTAAGGCGATGCTTTGGATGAGCTAACCTCATAGCTAACTCTAGTTCAGCTAACGATGAGAACACTGGAGCGTAAAAGCTCACGAGAGCTCATTACAAAGACGAACAGGACGACGAAGCCTCTCGACCGTTCTCGTATAATCGGTAAATATCGTGATGTAACTTGGTTTTCAAGCAGATTGAAAGTCACGACAGTCCTTGTCAAATGTTGTTGAAATTCACTTACTTACTGGCTAAGATGAACTGAAGTGTTTTGTGTAGACGTGTGTGTGTGTGTGTGTGTGTGTGTGTTTACGAACTTGGGCATGTGTGGCGTGACGCAGGCAGCAGCAGGCACCAGCGTGACGGCCAGGATGAAGCCCAAGGAGAAGTTGATGAGAGCCGTGCAGCCGAGCAGCACGGCCAGGTAGAGCAGAGCCGCCAGTTTCAGCAACCGCCAACCCTGCTCCGTTCCCTCACCTGAGATCAACCTGACACACACACACACACGCTTTATTATAATATTGCGTTTCAATAATTAATTCAACATTAACGTTGGTGATATCAGGGAGTCAGAAAAGTCGCCAATGTTAGAGCTGTGTATTTATGCTTGGCAATAAAAAGATACATTATTGATTCATTCTCTATCACAGCAGTCCTGACTGTAGTTCCAGCTGCAAAACAAACCACAGGTTTAGGTATATTAATGCTCTGGTTCTAACACCTTATTGTTTCTATAGCAACACCTCATTTACCGGGACTTTGTATCACCTATGTAGGAGACATTCATGTAAGGAGTCTCCGGTGTGTCCAGTTATAGGTAAAGCTGTAACGCTGAGTTTTACGACATAGGGGTTAGTAAAACTAACCCTAAGCTAATTGTTGCATAAGAGGAATAAAACACTGTGATGAGCTGTTTTAGAAAATGATGAACTTCAGGGTGGGAACAGTGACTCACACCACCCCACTGTGGTTCGGAGTGATTGTTGGCTTAGTTCTACTGTGATTCCTGAAGCCTTCTATTAAAGCATTAAATATTATAATACAAGAGAACTGCCTGAGCTGTATGTGTGTATTGTGTGTATAGTATCACCTGTGTGTGTTGTGTGGCAGTGCCAAGCCTGCAGTGTAGATGGCGATGGCGGTGAGAACCACGGCCTCGGTCTCAGACACGGGGAAGTGCTCTACTGCCATCTCCTGAGACAGGATGGGGAGTGTGTACAGAGCCACGCCTGTCAGGTGACTGATCGCTATAGGAGTCAGCACAGACAGGACACCCGGACTAGACGGCTGGAGGAAGAGAAAAAAAAAAAAAAAGATTCCATTCATACTAAGAAAATGACACGAAAACCTGTATTTACACAAAATGGCCACTGGAGGCACTAAAGACAATTAGCTGTATTTAATCTTAATTACAGTATAATGTAGAATCATGTGGAAATTCACACAGGTCCAGATCAAAACCGTGAAATGGTTAAAGGATCGTGATTTGACTCTGTATGTTCGCATACGGTCCGCTCCAAAAGTAGTAGAACGGCAAGGCCAATTCTTTTGCTTTTGCTGTACACTAAAGACACTTGGCTTTAAGATCAAAAGATGATATCAGACAATAGATCAGAATTTCAGCTTTCATTTCCTCATATTCACATCTAGACGTGTTTAACAACTTACAACACGGCACCTTTTGTTTGAACCCACCCGTCTTTTCCTGTGATCAAAAATACTGGAACATATGACTAACACGTGTTTCTTGCTGCCCAGATGTCTCCTGTTTAATTGATTGCTTAAAGAATGAATAGCTCTGAATGGCTACTCTCAGTTTGAACCCTGGGTTTTGCCTGTGAAGACTGCATTTGTTGTTAAAAAGGATAAACCAGCATGAAGACCAGAGAGCTGTCTATGGGGGAAAAGGAAACTGTTTTGAAGCTGAGAAAACTTAGTCTTACGACTTGTCACTACTAGCTAACTAACTCTAGCTAAGCAGGATGGGTGGGGCAAACGTGTGCTTTCTCCAAGGAATACGAAGCCAGCAAACTGCACCTCTTTTCAAACTGCTGCTCATGTTGAATAGGAGGGCAGAATAACTCCTATGGAAGAAGAAAACGCTATCTGCCCTCTTCCGCATACATGAGCTCACAGATATGTCTGCTTGGCTAGCATCGCTGCGATTGACAGGGAATAAACAGTATGCCATAATTCCCCTTCGAACTCACGATCGCCCACCTGCAGGGCAAACGGCTTTCTGATGCGTCACTCAGGAGCCTGCTTTCAAGCTTTTGAAAACGTTCATAACTTAAACCGAGTGAGTGCTGTAAACTCTCCATACTGACCGGTTCTGCTTCACCGACTCCATCCTGGGTTACTGGAGCTGGACTCCCGATCTGGACCCACAGATCTAACGCCTGCACTGAAGTCAAGGATCTTGAAGACAATTTGATTAAAGCTCCAATTACAATTACTATAGTCACTTCAGGATGTGATCTTTTGTAGCTTAGCAAAAGAGCACCCATGAGCACAGTGTAACATGCTGCAATAAAATAAACAAGCAGGAAAAAATAAATATGTTCACTGCTCCTCCTGCTGTATCGGACTTGTAGGAAAGCGCTATCTGCCCTCTCCCGCATACACGAGCTCACAGACGCCCACCAGTGCCAAATGTTACTGTGATTGACAGAGGAGAGAGAGTATTCTACCCATTTCCATGGCCAAGTTTGCTCTCTTGACTCTCAGCTATAGATGACACTCTTTAGACGACAGGGCGAACGCTTTTGCGTTAGTTAAAGGCGCGAGAACGTCTGCTGCTAGTCAGTGTACTCATGAGTTTTATACAGACATTGTAAATGCACAGTGAAGAAAGCCATTATGATGGATATCAACATCGGTGCCTTGATTTACTAAAAACAAATAAGAAACTGTTGGGGTCATAAATATGTGCTCCTAGAGAAGTATTTTGGCATGTTAGAGACTCGGGTCGCTGAGCGGATACTCGCAGCAGCAGGATGGCAGCCAGCAGGCCAAACGCAGGCATGTAGTATCCGATAGAGACGAAGCGAGACAGCGAAGGCATCAGGTAGAAGAAGTAGGACTGGTGAAGTCTCTCCAGGAGATTATTCAACTTCCTGAACATTCCCTCCAACAGCCTGAGAAATGTTGAGAGCGAAATACACAAAAGAGAGTTTGCAAGTTTTATTCACAAATCATTTGGAACCCAATGTTTATTTTTTTACTTCACATTAATACTGAGCTCTAATTTTCACTTATTGTCTCTTTAATGATGCTGACCTCTTGAAAGACCACAAAAAGAAGAATTTGGAGCTTAACTGAACATCAGCATCATGGTTCTGATCTCAGATCAGTGCAAGACAGCCAGTGTCCAGAACAATTTGCTTAAAGATACTGTATTAAAAACCGCACTGATGCGGGAGCGGCTGAGAAACGTCCACTGTCGTTATACAGTACTACAGCGGCCTCTAGAGGCCAAATAAATACTATCACTGACTAATTTTGTTGTGTTATTTGAAGTGGGTTTTTTTTTTTTGGTTTATTTTGGATGTGTATTTTTATTTGCTTTAATATTTACTAATTGTTTATATATTAATATTGATATATTTATTTCATTTAAAAAGTACAGTACATTTTCATGGTACAGTCAGCACTGTTTATTTTTGTAATAAAGTTCAGCAGTAGTTTACTTCGAGGGTTATGTTTTCATTCAGTATCAATTTGAAAAACTATCGGTTGATTAATCGGTTATCGGCAGGTAGGTACCGCCGACGGAGTTATCGGTATCGGTAAAATCCTCTATCGCTCGACCTCTTGTTAGAGCAAGACATCTATCAATGGTGTTTATCAATGGTGTGTAAATTGTGTGAGAACCTATCAAAGCAAAATGCAGACTTAATCCAAATAAAGATTGGGAAATATTCACTCTTACATACCATATATGGATAATTGTGGGCGTGTCTGTATTTGATTAGTTACATGCGTGCACACACAGAATGAATATAATCTATTGCTATATATTAAGCTTTATTAATCTTTATATGTGTGTGTGTGTGTGTGTGTGTGTGTGAGTGAACTGCCCATGTACCTTCAGAACCCATTTTTGTGTGCATGTTCATTCTAATGTTTAAAATAACATTTTGAAATTTTCCTATGCAGCGTTGATGAAACGAGGCCCCTGGTGTCTTACGCAGTGGTTTTCAAAGTGGGGGCCGCCAGGGGGCCTCAACAATTTGGTGTGAAAAATAAATAAATACATGATTTTCTCTTTCTCACTCTCAGACAACCACAGACACACAATCAATTCCTAATCTAATGTAATGTAAAGATGCAAGATGTAATTATTAATAAAAAAGGGGGATATATTCAGAAGTCTGTATTTTTAATGTGTTTTAAAGACATCTTGCAAAAGGGGGGCCTTGGTCAAATGTTAATACCATTTGGGGGGCCTTGCCCTGGAAAAGTTTGGGAACCCCTGGTCTAACAGACAGTAAGGAAAACACGGCAGACCTGCCGAGAGTGGTGGCGTCAGTCTTGTAGTGTCTGAAGCTGTTGATGCCGCGGATGGTCGCGGCCTCGATGTGGTAGCGTAGGAAGAGACCGTGGTCACCCCAGGGCCGACCGCTCGCCTGCTTCAGCACCATCAGCATCATGGTCTGTGCGGCGACGGTGTAACCCTCCGTAGTGTCCCAGTCGTTTCTCTGGAGCTGAGAGAGAATGCAAGCGTCTCGTGACCAAAAAAAAAAACCCCATGTTGTAAATACGTTTTACGCTTTTAACACGCGACACGCAGGACAGCCCGATGTACAATTCTGAGATATTTTATATTATTATTATATATTATTTTATATAATTTCAGTGAGCTCCCTGAATGACAGATGTGACAGATGTGAACTTGTTCTCTAGCCGTTAGCTAGCCGGTTAGATATTTGGGATGGTAGAAGGATAAATTACATAAATCATGCATGTTTACAGATGGGGCATTTTTAAATCAGGCTGAAAATGTGAAGATGTTGTTCCTAGGACATTTTTAAATCATATTTTTCAGCATTAAATATATTTTAAACCATTTATTATACTATATCGATTCAAAAAAAACAAACAAACAATATATATTTGTTAAAAAAAAATTACTCATTTGAAGGGCACTATGTAGATGAAAAGAACTGTGTAAGTAAATAAATATATAATCAAATATTCTCACATATCATTAATGGTCCCGGTGAACATTAGGCAAAAAAACAGGTCTTACTTTAAATATAAATGAATCAGCATATTATTTGTCACTAAAAATATCTGCAAATATAAAACCTTCCTCAAAACAATTAACTGCAACAGACATAGCCTTATTAAATAGCTCCAGGTATTTTACTATATAAAACATACAATGCTGCGGTATAAAACAAAAACACCTACGTTATGAAGGGCTTTTATAGCATTTAAAAATGTTTCCACACGCACGGTGTGCATCATGGCGATTTAACGCTATCTATACAGTACACGTCTTGACGTTTCCCTTACCTTCCCCTGAATGGTGCAGAGGACGCCGAGCTTCTGGCAGAAGGCATTGAAGAGATTGGCCAGGTCCAGGTTGGGGAGCTGCCCGTTTAGCCCCTCCAGTACCAGGTCCAGACTGGTGATCACGTCACTGCTGAGCTCCAGTGAGAGAGCAGCCTGGATGGAGCCGGCTCGGCCCTGTAGCGGCGTGAAACTCATCCCTGATTGATCGACCAGAGGGATCGATCCGTTACAGCATAGCGTCGGATTTACGCCAAAAGAAAAAGAGAAACAATTTAGATTTTTGTGTCTAAACTAGAAGACAAGAAGTGCAAGTTGTATACCTACAACACGTTTAACCCTTTCATGTATAAGGTCAATACAAAGCTCTGTTTTTTTTTTATATATATTTGAGGTAAACATGAATTGGAAAGCACCTCCACATCAATTGGAGGTCTTACAGCTCTCTACATTAAAAAATAAATAAATAAATTTTCCCCCAGACTCCACTGAACACCTAAACTATAAAACTATATATTTTTTGTTGCCTCTTTTGCATCATGCAACAGTTTTAAACTGTGTAAATGTTCAGAAATGATATTTTATAAAATGTTTGTCTCCAACATTACATATTTTAGACCTGAATGTTTTGGACGTTAGAAGACTTCATCCAATCAAGATTCATGTAGCAAGCAAGTAAAAAAAATAAAATTAACAACAACAAAAAAGGAAATCTAAAGAATCTGGATATGCGTATATAAATAATTCATGCCTGAAAGTTTTCATTAAAACATATACATGGTATTTACGTTAACATAACTTTAATCGCTCTATTTTCCCTTCAAGTCCATGTACAGGTCTTGAAATGATTTAAAGCTCGCTGGAGTGCTGGGATGGAAAGCGTTTCACCTTGATCTTAAAATAAGGACAATATTTTATAAGTCATCCGACACGTTTTGAAAGATTCGACGCTGTAGGAGCACCTACACCAGGGTTTCCCCAATCCAGGTTTAAATCCTGGATTCAATGAATGAACTGGATCAAAACTTTACACAATACCTTTCATTTCACAGATTTTGGGAATGCATATTGTGTGTATATGAATGCATGTGGTGAATATAGTGTATTTCACATAACCTTTATTTATTTATATACGTTCGACCGATGACTGAAATGTCTGTTCGCATAGAGTACTTAGTATTTATATATGTATTTGCATACTGCAACGTGATTGGCTCTTGAATTTTATGACGCGATAACACTTGCCTGTTGTGTATTCAATACTAAAGCAGATGTTCCAGTGACATTTTAACATTCCTGTTACCATGAAAGAACTGGATCATACAGTAATTTCAGTATCTGCACTGAAAGGAAGTTTGTGAATCAACTGAAATTTTCGGTATTTAGTTCGAAACAACAGGACAAGCACGGGCTGAACCAAACACTCTGAATATTGCAGTCTTTCACTGAATTCAATTAATATTTGATATTAAACATGTTTGGCCAGGCAGTCCTATCAGCATGCTCTGATGGATTTTGGCTGTTCAGCTGGCATCAGCTTAAATGTTCAAATTAAAAACAACAACAACAACAACAAAAACAAAAACAACAGCACAACTGCTCTTCCCTTCTGAGTGGAGATGTGTAACTCACCAGTGATGTTGGTGTGATGGTAGCCCTCTAACCAAGCCTGCATGCCAATGAGGTCATGCTCGTTCACCAGGAATATGATGTCTTTAGCCCAGTAAATCTGACCTGAGATTACAACATTACAAACATTACGCTTGCATGACGTAGTGGATATGACTCTTTTTATTTTGTTAATTATTATTTTTTGCCCATGGACTTTTGTTTTAGCCTACAATTCTACTTTCTACTAAAAAGCACAGCAGAAATTTAAATGTGAATGCATGCACATGACGTGTGCGCAATATGTGTGGGGGTATACATCGAGTTTTTAAAGCCTCTCACTTCTGAAATACTGGGCGAGACCCAGCAGGAGGCCGACTGCCTGGTTGTTGCTGTTGCCGGGACTGCAGGGGGCGCTGAGCACCAGGGATTCTGTTCGTGGAGCTCGAGGCGCTCGCAAGATCCCATACACATTAGTGCCTCGAACCATCTGAGAGAGAGAGAGAGAGAAATCTTATTTCACTTATGCAAAACTCTTTATTAATAAAAATATATATTCGAGACTGAACCTTTCTGGGTCCAAGTACTGTTCCCAAAGACATTTTCACTGTGTATTCCTTATTAAGGTAATAATAGAGGTTTATACACCATATATGTTATAGCCTTCGTGTTCAACACTTCACTAAGTCACTTTATGTCGTCCCTCCCCGCACCCCCCCGTTAATTTCTCACCTGTCTGTGTGTTAGTTTCCATCCTTTAGTCACTGCATAATGTTAATTTCCACTTCAAAACAAAGTTTCCTGGTCCCTTTGCAATACCGTATAACGTAAAGTCATGCCGATAAAGCTGTTGCGAACGGAACTGAATTGAATCGGATTGTGTGTGTATGCCAGTGTACAAACTCACAAATCTCTCCTTGCTCTCGTCAGGGAACGGCAGAGTGCGTGAGAAGCTCTGAGTGAAAACCTCCAGCCCTCTGGCCTGCATCGTCTTCACCAGCCAGTCCACCGGCATGCCCCTTCAGTGACCGAGAGCGAGACAGGGATTAATAAAGAGACAATCGTGCAGACATTTTCCTCTCAAAGCATACAGAAACAAGCCAGCTTTATGAAAGCCTGTTCTACTTACCCAACCTTTTTCTTTTGCGCTGCAAACTCCCGTGCGGTAGCCAAGGCTCGTTCTCCTGAGGGGAACCGCTCCTCCACCATGGTGGAACCCATTGCGTTCTCCGACATGTACGTCCGCAGAGTGAACGGCTCAAACGCCATGCCCATGAACCAGGCAACGGCGGCCAGGTAGCACACCACACTGTGGTCCAAACAGAGCGTTAAGAAGACTTCACTTGGCCCAATAGATGGCATCTTCATCCCTATTTGAATGACTATTATTTATGTTTTTAAACACTGAATCTGAAAGTTTGCATTGCGAATGGTGATGTTCACGTTAATGGATCATAAAAATATGAAGAATAGTTTGAAAAGCCTAACATCTAAGACCATAAATTCAAATGTAAATTTTTGGGGTTTTTTTTTTGGCCAAGCCTGATGAGTGACTGCTTACCATATGGGAGTGTTGAGGCGGGTGAGGAGACTGGTCAACGCCTTCCTTCGGTTCGGGTCAGATAACAGACCCATGCTGTTTCACTGTCACTGGACTCGCTGTGACCTGGGAAACCAAAGATCAATCCAAAGAGGAGTCGATAATGTTGGTGGTTAGTGGAACAAGTTCAATCTGAACTAACAATCCAGGGATGCGACAATAACACGTTATATTTTCAATATAATAAAAAATAGCAGCGGACGCCTGAATAATTACAATATCCCCACGGTAACAGACCTGTATGCTACACCTGAATGCTAATGCAAGAGGTGGAGCTTTCTGAACTGTGGGGCAACATGATTGACAGGTGAGTCGAGCTGCCTACTTGTGCTGACCGGGTGGATGTTGGTGGTCCACTTGATATATATTTTTTGCTCCTATTTGGGGCACCACAGAACAGTGTTGGCAACTTACTGACATTATCGCTAGATTTTTAGACCCCTTTTGCAACTTTATGTGTAAAAAGAGCCTAGGAACAAATCTATTTACTTTCTGAGTAGATGTTAGAGACTGTCCTGCATTCCCAACAATTAATCCCAACAATTAATCCCAACGACTAATCGCTGACCACCATTGTTCCCAATGACCAATCGCTGGCCGCCATCATTCCCACCGATTAATCGCTGACCACCATTGTCCTTAACAACTAATCCCTGACCACCACTGTTTCCAACGACCAATCGCTGACCACCATTGCTCCCAACGATTAATCACTAACTGCCGTTGTCCTTAACAACTAATCGCTGACCACCATTGCTCCCAATGATTAATAGCTGTCCACATTGCTCCCAACGATTAACTGCTGACCACCATTGCTCCCAACGATTAATCGCCGACCACCACTGCTCCCAACGATTAACTGCTGACCACCATTGTTCCCATCGATTAATCGCCAGCCACCATTGCTCCCAACAATCAATCGCTGACCGCCATTGCTCCCAACAATCAATCGCTGACCGCCATTGCTCCAAACGATTAATCGCTGGCCGCCATTGTCCCCAATGATTAATCGCTGACCACCACTGTTCCCGTCGATTAATCGCCAAACACCACTGTTCCCGTCGATTAATCGCCGGCCGCCATTGCTCCCGTCGATTAATCGCTGCCCAACATTGTCCCCGGTGATCAATCGCTGGCCACCATTGCTCCCAACGATTAATCGCCGACCACCATTGCTCCCAACGATTAATCGCTGACCACCATTGTTCCCATCAATTAATCGCCAGCCACCATTGCTCCCAACAATCAATCGCTGACCGCCATTGCTCCAAACGATTAATCGCTGGCCGCCACTGCCCCCAATGATTAATCGCTGACCACCATTGTTCCCGTCGATTAATCGCCGGCCGCCATTGCTCCCATCGATTAATCGCTGCCCAACATTGTCCCCGGTGATCAATCGCTGGCCACCATTGCTCCCAACGATTAATCGCCGACCACCATTGCTCCCAACGATTAATCGCTGACCACCATTGTTCCCATCAATTAATCGCCAGCCACCATTGCTCCCAACAATCAATCGCTGACCGCCATTGCTCCAAACGATTAATCGCTGGCCGCCACTGCCCCCAATGATTAATCGCTGACCACCATTGTTCCCGTCGATTAATCGCCGGCCGCCATTGCTCCCATCGATTAATCGCTGCCCAACATTGTCCCCGGTGATCAATCGCTGGCCACCATTGCTCCCAACGATTAATCGCCGACCACCATTACTCCCGACGATTAATCGCTGACCACCATTGTTCCCATCGATTAATCGCCAGGCACCACTGCTCCCGACATTCAATCGCTGACCACCATTGCTCCCAACGATTAATCGCTGGCCGCCATTGCCCCCAATGATTAATCGCTGACCAACATTGCTCCCAACGATTAATCGCTGACCAACATTGCTCCCAACGATTAATCACCGACCACCATTGTTCCCAACAATTAATCACCGACCACCATTGTTCCCAACAATTAATCGCTGACCACCATTGTTCCCAATAACCCACTGTTCCCAGTGACTTTGATCGTGGCATGGTTGTTGGTGCCAGATGGGCTGGTTTGAGTATTTCAGAAACTGCTAATCTCCTGAGAATTTCACACACAGCAGTCTCTAGAGTTTACACAGAATGGTGGGAAAACAAAAAAAAAATTCAGTGAGTGGCAGTTCTGTGGGCAGAAACAGGAATATGAAGCTGAAATTATGTCAATAAACGAAATAAAGTAGTCGCTACCATCAAAGCATCTTGATAATTAGATAAATAAACCATGATGGGCGCGCGAGTGAATGAGACTTGATGAGCATGTTATCCATCTATGAGCTGACATTAACTAAACCTGTAAATATTTCTTCCACATCGCACACAGCTTTCTTTAAATGTACGACACTGAATAAGCTGGAAATAAAATGACAATACAGGAATAAAGGAGCTGTTCCTGACTCCTTCCTTCTGTTGACTGCTAACTAGTTTAGCACCTAGCTAGCTGCACGAGAGCTGTCAAACTGCCTACACTCAGCCATTGTGGCAGCTGCCATTTTCAAACGTTAATAACGCATTATTTATATTATTCATATATATATATATATTTATATATGTAAAAACACACATGCACAATGATTAGGTTTGAGTTTTCCAATTCGTACCTTGAAAAAAAAAAAAGTTAAAATCCAAAAGACCGCAAAAACACATTCAGCGTTCATCGGAAGTGAAATAACACCGGAATTTCCGGTGACCCGTCAGATCTACAAATAATTCCAAAAATACACTTCCGGAAGAGAATGCGTTGAAAATCAGCGAATCTGCGCGGCACGCCTGGAAATCCGACCCCTGAAATCGAAGAGAAGCTCAAATGGTTCCTACTCCCTGTTTAAACCAGATAGTAGTGTTATGTTCTTGTGCTTTTTGAATTATTACTGCTCTGTGTATTTACAAAAACAACAACAACAACAAAAAAACCAAACATGTATGATTAATTAGTGTAAAGTATATATATAAAAAAAAAATAAAAACACATTTATTCTAGGAAACATTTCACACAATCTGCTTGTGTCAGTGTGCTAAATTACAAGAATTTACTCTGTTAAATTTACGCTGTTACCTTTTTATTTGGAAAAACAAATCCAGTTAAACTACCACTTAAACAACTACAGTATTATTTTACCTTTTTATACAACGTATACCTTTTTATGTTTGTGCCACCTAAGAAAATGCATTTTACAAATAACATCTTATATATATATATATATATATATATATATATATATATATATATATATATATATAATGAATTCTTGATTCTGATTGGTCAGAGGGCGTTGATTCATTTTCTATAGCAGCAGCTCTGACAGACATTTATATTAATGGGCTTGTTATCGTTTCTATAGTAACGATTCATTAACAGGGACGTGTATGGCAGATGTTGCACACAATCCAAGGCTTATAATAAACAGACTTTTAAAAATGTGTTGGTATTTAACAAAGACAAGGGTGTAATCGTTGATATGGTGACGTTTTTCTGTAAGGAGATGTTTATTTAACATTTATGGAAGGAGTCTCCAGTGTCAGTGCTTTGTAACAGTCATCGGTAAGCTTTCCACAGCATGAAAGGCTTAAGGATAGAGAACTTTGCACTTTGTGGTTTCTCGGTAACACGACCATCTGTTTTGTGGGGTTATTTTTTCCTCCTTATATTCAAAAACGAAAAAAGGGGCTGTTAAAGGAATGACTGTTTCCATCTGCTATAACACAAGTGATAACAGGAACTAACTTTTTCCATGGATGTTAACATCTACGACATTAAATGTAACTAGAAATGCATACATTTTACAACATGTTGCTTTTAATTAAGAGAATATTGTAATCATTGGTGAATGGCTGTGGTATAAGAGGAAGAGGAATGAAACACCTCAGGATGTTCTGCTGTAGGAAATGAATCAATTTCATGGTAGTAAGAGTCACTCCACTTCACATGAGGGTGTATCACACCACCCTGTTGATTATTTTCCTATAACACCAGGCGCATAGTGTATTATTAATATCATTGGCATAGTAGATACAATTCAGAAAGAATTTATCCATGAATAAAGATTTTGTTTATTTATTTTTATGTCCATTGCACGTTACAGTAAGTATCCACATGTGATTTTATAAATGTGTTTGTGCCAGTTGAGAACAAGCAAGAAAAAGTTCATTACATTTGGCAAGGTCAGGCTGTGAGAGTCTCAGTTAAGCCGATAGACACACACAGAGGGATATTTGTCAACACATGGGATGTCATTCCAGTTCATAAAGACTGCAGATAAAAAAAAAGATAAAAATGTAATTCAATTAAGCGGTGCATGAACTGAAAAAGAAACAACGCAGCTTCATCTACAGAGAGGCTTAACCTACCAGAAAAGTTCATATGCACACAGCACTTTTTACGTCCAAAATTGGGTTCGTCTGGATTCCATCCATCCATCCATCCATCCATCTTCTATACCGCTTATCCTTTTCAGGGTCACGGGGAACCTGGAGTCTATCCCAGGGAGCATCGGGCACAAGGCGGGGTACACCCTGGACAGGGTGCCAGTCCATCGCAGGGCACAATCACATACACACTCACACACCCATTCATACACTACGGACACTTTGGACATGCCAATCAACCTACCGTGCATGTCTTTGGACTGGGGGAGGAAACCGGAGTACCCGGAGGAAACCCCCGCAGCACGGGGAGAACTCGTCTGGATTCCATTTGGTGAAAGTTAATTTGGTGCCATCAGACCAAAACCAGTAGGATCACTAAACAGGTGGGGGAAAAAATGCTCAGGGCAACAGGCTGTAATTTATGAATCTGACTGTTTGAGTGGAAAAATCATACCCTATACATTTACATGCTTTCCATGTTTTCATATACAGTGGGGTCCAAAAGTCTAAGATTACACTGAAAATCTGGGATTATTTATTTATTTATTAGAATTCTGAGATATTTAAAACAACGGACGTAAATGTGCAACACGTCGAATATTTAACATTCAAGATTCTGCACTATTTCTACGTAGAACACTATTTAAATGTAAGCAAATGTGTGATACTGACTAACTGCTTTGTACAAACGGTCAGAAGCTCGTGTTTAATCTCTTCTATTGAAGCACGTGTTCAGACATTTGATCTAAAACGGATCATAAGGTTCGTGCCAGCTCGAGTGCAGCCTACTTTTTACTCACGTTATTGCTAATAATATCATTTGTAATAAAAATTGTTGTATAAAATTAGAAACGAATGCAATAGAAGCATTTTCACTAGTGCTCTCAGACTTTTGGACCCCATTGTATTTGACTGAGCTTATAGGTAAAAACAAACAAACAAACAAACAAAAACAACCCTAGTTCACTTCTTTGTAATTAGATTTAGAACTGGTATGCATGATGTCGTTTTTTTCTGTTTCACATCAGTTTGTCTTCCTGGGAGCTTCATTTTAAAAATTCAATGAATCCACAAAATATCCCTTATTGAGAACTCATGGTAGTTGGCAGTTGCTTTTGTTTCACCCTGTGCCAGGGCTGAAAATCTGTTCGCTGTTCTTTTACCGTCACACAGCTATTAAGGCCGATCCATGTCGGATACTCTTTGGGGTCGTGAGCACGGATAAGGGCCTTGATCACCTGATATTCATCTTCACTGTGTATCGAGACCAAGTTGCCACCAAGATCCAGACAGTGTTTCTAGAAAGTAAAAAAGACATTTGTGCATTAATTTTTTTTTTTTTCATGCAGTCCATGTGAGAATCGGACAAGAAGTGCTAGCATTTATTTATTTATTTATTTATTTTTTAAAAAAATTATATATATATATATATATATATTTTTTTTTTTTTTTAAAATAAATATACTACCCATATTCTTCTATTTGACATAAACTACTGTGCAAAAGTTTTTTAGTACAAACTTTTTATAGATTTTTATTTTATGACTTCTACATTATCGAGTCAGTACAAAAAACATTTTAGATTCCCAAACATTAGTTTTTTAGCAAAAAATGAAATGTTTCAGAAAAATGTTTGTATGTCAGTAAAGAAAGCAGCGTGTTAAGTGATGAGACACTTTTCAGACAAAAAACACAATAAAAGCTCTTGGGTTTCACTGCAAAAATAAGAAGCGAGTGCAACAGTCAAAGTCTCCAGAAGAACCGTGGCTGGTTCTGCAAGATGCTCAATAAAACTTACAGATCATTTCCTTATAAAACTGCACACATTGTACCTGAGACTCTACTTTTTTTTTTTTTTTTTTTTTTTTAAAGCAAAGGGTTGTCACACCAAATATTGCCTTTGTTTAATTTATTACGGTTTACTGAAGGCATCTTGCTCTACAGCATTTCTTTGCATATATAAATATATATATATATATATATATATATATATATATATATATATATATATTTATATTTATATATATATATATATATATATATATATATATATATATATTTCTGTCAAACGGTTGTGGTTTTCACAACTGCAGCGCTACAGATAAGTATCTGTATCCGTGGAGGTGTTAAGTAAATTTGCTGTTTTTTTTAAGACATGGCAAGACAAGGCAAATTTTTTTTGTATAGCACAATTCAGAGTTCATTCAAAGTGCTTTACATATAGCTAAATCAGAAAATAAAAGGTTTAAGACAAATAAATAAACAGAAAGGTGCTCATAAAAGAAACGAATGATATCAAATCGAATGCAATGAAAAATTGCACTGCTAAAAGGAGAGATTAAAAGTGCTGTGCTCAAATAAAGTGCAAACGTTGAAAAAAAAAATTAGTCAAGTAGCAAGATATTTCAAAATTCAACACTAAATATCACTGAGCTCTGAAATTCTCATGTGCATTACTTCATCTGATCTGGTGAGTCTTAAAACTTATCTGTAGACAGTATTCTGACAGAGAACCCAGTTGTGAAAAGCAGAATTAAATAAAAGCTTGCCAGGGAGTGCACTTTATAAATGACGTTTACATCTCTAGTTATTCATTTGACAGATACATTTATACGCCAAGCATCTCGTGTTAAAGAACCGACAGTGATAAACGTAGAGGAAGTTAGTTTTATGAAGCATGAGTAAACATGAGCGCTGGTGCTACGTGATGCAATTAATACATTATAGAGTAGTACGAATAACTGCAAACACATGTTTATCTCAAAGCTGAAAGTGTAGTAAAATGCTATACAATATACACACCTTATCAAACCAGATGCGCATCAGAGTGATCTTAGTAGATCTCTAGAGGTTTATTTTATTTCTTAACTTTGTGAGAAATGTGGTTTACCTCAGCAGAGATCCATTTCATGGGCTGAGCAACATAGAGGAAGCAGCATCTGCCGTAGGTCACGCATCCTGATGGACAGTAAGGTGAGCATGAATGTCCTTTCAAAGAAAAATACTCATTTTCAGGGTCTGTATGTTGCAAGGAATCTAAAATAATAATAATAATAATCATAATATAATACTAGCCTTTTTTTTTTTGCACAATTATATTAAAATTCCAACTCTACATTTGACCTTTCACCCAATCATTCCACTCAGACGCTGGAAAATGGACAGAAAAAGAAGGTTAGTATTTTTCTATACAGGCTTGTTGTGCTGAAAGTGTCAGTTAGATTTCTCAACTTGACCTTAAACAAGGACAAAGAAAAAAGTTTTCATTTCTCCCCAGTCATGTGATTATCAGTTAGATGATATGTGTATGATCTCTGCTCTACAGAAAGAATCAGGAAGGATGTAGGACTCTGTATACTGTTACCAGTCTAAACAGCATTTCTCAATTAATAAACTGATACTTCAGGATATAAAACTTACCAAAAGCTGTTGAACGTCAACAATTATACATTTAAAACCTGTTTGCAGTATGTGGTGTGTCTGCTATACAAGTCACAGTGTAAGTTGTTATTATAGAAATGATAATGTATGCACGTTTGCTTTTAATATTCACCTGTGAGAGGAACACCAACACGTTCTGACCAATCAGAATCGAGTATTGAACAGCACTGTGGTATACAGTAAGCTATGTTATCATAAGCCTGACTTTTGCTAGGGTTTTTGAACTTTCAGTTCTTTAGAAATCTCTTATATAAAACTTAGCTAATTCATATATATATATATATATATATATATATATATATATATATATATATGAACATTGTGTAGTGTTAATTCATTTAACAGGGACATTACAGTTAAACAGTTTTACACACAGTGCAACAGATGTAACATACTAGGGCTTCTAATGATAATGAGTATTTATTAAGCACATATATATTACAGCACAGTGAAATTTCTCCACATATCCCATGTTAGGTTGGAGTCAGAGCAGAGAGCCATGATACAGCACCCCTGGTGCAGAGAGGGTTAAGGGCCTTTCTCAAGGGCCCAACAGCAGCAGCTTGGCAGGGCTGGGGTTTGAACCCCCGACCTTCCAATCAGTAACCCAGAGCCTTAAATGCCAAGCCACCATTGCCCTTAGCCACCTAAAGCATCATATGCTTTTATGAAAGCAAACCGTTTCTAGTAGATTTCTTTTCCTGAAAACCCATGAATCAATTTGAAAAACTGCAGTTATTATTCTGCTGTTGTGGCATACGCAAGGATTTATACTAGCTGTAGCTTTATAAATTAGAAAGGCCAGTTTAATCAGCCTGTTGGATTTACTTGTTTCACTTATAATTGGCTCAATCAAGTCAGTATGTAGATGATGTAAACCATAACAACTCTATTTAAAAAAGTGGATTTAGGTAAACAGTGGTTTAAGAAGCATCAGTTCCATTAGACGCAAGGATCAAGGATCTGTGATTTAAAAACAAACAACAATTTTATCTTTTACTTGTATTGCACAGAGTATAGTTTACTGCCTGTGTGCTTTTTGGAAATGTATTATGGATGAAGAATGTGTTTGCAACACAGCTGCCTGTTGCCATCGTGATTAATTCCTGTTGCTTGCTTAACCTGATTAGCTTGTGTATTTTAACCTTGCTCAAAGATGCTGCGAGTTTGGTGATGTAGGTTATTACTCCCATTCTAAACAACTAGTTATCTATTACACTATATTTTGACCTGACCCATGATTACTTAACCTTATATAACTTTATAGCCATTTTTCTCACAGAAACACACAGAGAACTTTATTAGAATATTCTTAGTCTATAATAATTGCGTGATGAGCTCAGACACTTTACTAGATTAGTAGTTCTGCTATCATAGTCGTTGCACTTTATTCAGGGAAACACCAAACCTTTAGTTTTGTTCTCTTATGCTAGGTCATTAGCATCCATTTAATATGATGTAGCAAGCATATGTCTTATTAATTCCTGAAACAGTTTGATCATTAATCAGAAACTAAGCCTACTGGAGGGTGTTCTCCCAACTTTAATGGATGAAATCATTTAAATTTCAAGGTCAATCCTACATCTAAAACCGTGCACTCGGACATGGATATTTGCACTGAAATGTCTCAAATTACATGTTTATATTTTGTATTAAACTGAAATGAAAGATCAGTGAACAGCAGCCTTTATACGAATTCTCACCTATGTAACAATTTTAATAAAATATTGCCAATTTTAGACATTGCACTAGAATATACTAGCTACGAGTAAATCCTCCAACTCAGTGATGTAACATTCTATTATGGTGACATTATAGAATACTCCTACCATAATACCATGTTAGCATTATTGTATCTGAAATGCTAATACCAGAGATGATAACTGTACTGTATATGAAATAATTTCATAAAGACATTTAAGATCTTATTTTATTTATTATTTATTTTTTATTATCCGTATTGCTCAAATTTTCTTAAGATTTTACAGTGTGTTTTCACAAATGTATTTGTGCCATCTTAGGACAAGGAAATGTATTTTTTTTTACATCACATTACAGATGAGGTCAGAGTTTCAGTTTGATTTCTTGGCACACAGAAAAGGAAAGCTCTGATCACAGGGAATGTCATTCCAGTCCCGCTGCGCTGCAGACAGAAATGAATATTAAAATAATTAAATAATGTTGTGAAAAAATTCATTTGAAACACCAATCACTGAAGTTCATTGAAGGTACATTAAAACAAAAAACAAAAACAAACAAACAAATAAAAAAAACAGACAAACAACACAGCTACATGAGGTTTCTAGACCCACTTACTGCCCCAGTTCATATGCACACAGCACTCTCCATTTCGAAAATTTGGCTCATTTTGATTCCACTTGGTGAACGTCACTTTGGTGCCATCAGACCAAAACCACTCATTCTTCTGCAATGTTATAAAGGGACCGTTTATTAGTAGAGATAGATTAAATCCGATACCCAAATGATTTCTGTGAAAACATACTGGATATCAGATCCCATAAGAACTGGAATTGAACACGGAAAAGGAACTAGAAATGTATACATATCAAGAGCCTTGAGTTATTCTTTTGTTACGATTGGTTTTACTATAATAATACTTTAAACTTTATTATATTTACAATCCTCATCCAAACAAGTGTTTTTTGCATGAAACACCATGAAGTGCGTCAGTTAAAAAAAAACAACATAACTTTTGAAAGCTTTAAACGTACAAGCTTTATCAACATTATTTTACCTTCTGACAGTCAGACAGGCCAAGCCAAGTTGGGGGCTCCACGGGGTCAAATGCACGGATAAGGGCCTTGGCCATCAGATAGTCGTTCTGACTGTGCACTGACATCAAGTTTGCGTTGAATTTCAGACAGTGTTTCTAGAAAGGAGAGAAGACTCAATGGCATCACTGCACATTCAATAACTGCGCTTATTATTAGTAATTCTCCTATTAATATACTCTATTTCCATATCCAAAGCCTACATGAAACTGCATAATTTATTTCATAGTTCACTCTAAAACCCAATGAATGCATCTACATTTATGATATTACTTCTTCTTCTGCAGGCTAAAGTCTAACACAGTATATGAAATAGGTGTATACGACAACTGCAACGGATTATACTTTGTGAAGTAGATTTAAATTTAATTATTCATTAATCATTATTCATTACACACAATCATCCATAATAATTATTGACCTGAATTCCCTTTTAAATAATTTAAACATTGGCCTATCTGTTGAAATTAAGTGCAAATCCACCTTTGCCAGCCTCCCTGAGAATATTACAGAGTGTTCTAGGGACAATCCCAGAAAGTTTGTCTTATACAAACTAAAAAATCCCTATTTGGCAAACCTCCTGTTATGAGACTGTAAGTGAATGTTATGGGAACATTCCCGGAATGTTAGGTTGTAGTTGCAAATAATAATACCTAATAATACTTAAATAATAGTAAGTAATAGCAATCTTTGGCAAATGTTCCATGCCAGATGTCATATGACCATAATCATAGAAGAACACTGTGTTTTAAAGTTCAGAATATTTTGGGAACAGTGCTGACTTTATTAACAATAGCAGAATGACCCCTGTACAGTACGTTATGAAAATGGCTAACAAAAAAATAAACAAAGGAGAACTAAATGCTAATGTTAGGGATATGTTCTCTGTTTGCAGGGTCAGTAAATTAACAGTGAATACTTAATATCTAAAAAAACAAAAAACAACACACACACACACACACACACACACACACACACACACACACACACACACACACACTATTGTTCTAATTAAATACGAGTTTCATCACAATGAAAATTTAAAAAAATCCTGCCTAATACCAATAAATATGAATACAGTTGAATTGAAATTAATTGAACCTCAGCAGAAGCCCAGTCTATCTTTGAGCTGTGATAACTGTAGCAATATCCATTATATTTCACCCAGCCGAATGGACAGCATCCCAGGCATGTCCCCACTTCAGTTTGCTTCATGGCTTCTGAAAAGGAAATACACAAAGAGAGTAGCTTATTTATAACTTCAGTTGTAGGAAATTATAATATTTTTATTAAAAAGTCAGTACCGAGTACTGAGGAATTCTTTAAATAATGTTGCTGATTTGTGCAAGTTTGTAATTACCTTGTACAAGCTGATCAAAATAACCCTCTAGAAAAAATGAAAAAGAGAAGAGAAAAAAAAGAGACGTGTCAGTAGTGCTGGTGGCTATAACGACTCTTTTACTGATTATTTTCAAGGCGTTCATTTGATTATTACCTGAAAGAGGTTTCTCCACATCAGCTTATATGGAGAGAAAACATTATTTTTAGTACATGCGTCTATGTTTATTAATTTGAATGACAAAGTAAGGTTGCAATATTAAAAACACAATTTTAAGAGTCACTAGCCCGAGCTATTGCACATGATATTTTCTTTAACAGCTACAAAAATGTCATGAATGCACAAGAATATTATAACTACATATTTTAACTAGTTATGGACAGGTTTGAAAAGCTTTAACTGTATTAATCTTAGTTACCAGAAGCTGCTGCTGCAATGGCGAGAATAAGAAGCAAAACCACTTCAGTCTGACGAGCCATAACTCTAGTTTTTCATGCACTAAAAGAAAAGCATTCATTAATTAAATTACATTCATTAAATAAACCTGGGACAGGTAACAATCCTTAAAAGTTCCTTAAAATGACACTTACCTCTAATCAGGAGACTCTTTTTGCTTGATATAAAACATGAGTGAAGTGATGGTGCTTATATAGTAATGGGAACCCCTATCACCACCACTACCAAAATAAAATGTTGATCTGAGGCTAACGCCTAAGAAGGTCATGTCATGTCACTTAGACCAGTACAGAATGTTTATCTGCATGCAGAGACACAAACATGTTCTTCTCTTCAAGGTTCATCTGCATATCTTATAAGACCCTGAAATAAAGCCTGTTTGAACTGCCTCAAACCGCTTCTCATCGGCACACAGAAGTATATCATGCTCTGCATTTCATATATATAGTAATTGTTCAGCACAAGTGCCTCAGAGCGCTCTCATTATTCTATCCTGTGTTCTTCTATCCTGTACTAACCATCTTTCTGTAATAAACCTTTTTTCCACCTCAGAGGACGCGTCTGCGAGTGTTGTCTAATTTCCACGACACTTGTTATAGATCTCCTTATCAAAACTTTCTGGCTTCATCTGACCCCACCCTGTCTAAACTATCTAAACTCTACAGTTTCAGAAGGGACACAGATAGCATCACACAGATGTGTGCATCACCGCCAAACCACAATCCAACTCAGTAAGAAAGTGAAGGCATGCCTCTAAATACAAGGCCAGATTTACTGTGAAAAGCTTCCAGTTTATTTGTATTATCTAACAGTTATACATAACTGATCCGTCAAGACTAATTTCCATTCCTTCATGAACCATGATCTGCTTTTTCAGCTGCCTAGGCTAGTAATTTCTCCACATCTAAATAACTTTCAGATCTACTTTTTGAATATAACCAGATGCTCCCAGTAACATTAAATACACAGGATATAAAGTATATATATCTTTAATGATACTTATCCAGAAACGCAATATATATATATATATATATATATATATATATATATATATATATATATATATATATATATATATCATGCACAATACAACATAGTACCGTGACAAACAAATCTGTAATTATTAAAGTTATCTGTGCAATAAAGGTTCTTATCACTTACATCTTCTTGGATATCTTGATTGGACAATCCCTCTAATTTCTCCATTTGGTTATTAATAAAGTATTATCTTATCTTATCTTATCATATCCCAGGACTGTCAGTATGCCTTAGATGAACTTTTGGTCTTATTCTGAAATGAATCCTGAACAACCCCAGAACTTGTAATGCCGACTGTTAAAAGTTGTAACTATTAAAAAAAAAAAAAAAAACACTTCATATTGATAACCACTTCATATTGATGTCTTGTTAATAGCCTTGAAGTAATCACTGATGGTTAAGCATTAAAGGTAGTTGTTGACATCATTCAGTCATGTTGTCTGGAACTTTATATAACTGGACCCTAACAATGTTTAGTTGAATTCACCTGTTCTAAGAAATAATTTTCATTGAGTGGCTAAAAGATGTAGGTTTGCTGACATCTTTGTAACTGGAAACTTGATAATGATGGTCAGAATTTTCTGAACCTTTCTACTACAGGTTTGTTACCAAACCCAGAGGTAATGCAAACGTTTAAAACAGGCAAAAATCAAACTGTGTAAATGGTCACACTTCAATTTGTCGTCTAGGCAAATTATAGTTTGCGAGGTTGTAATTTGATGATGGTCAAGTACTGGAGGGGAAGGTGGAGGTGATGTGTACACACACATATCCAGTGGAAGATTCTATAGTTACACTTTATCTGACAAGAAACTGGCAACACAATATAAATATAAAAAATGCTACCCTGGGACAGTGGTATAGGATTGGTACCAGGCCTGCCACTACTGCAAAGTAGGGCCTTTCTCCAATTACTTTTTAAAAACTTAAATCATGGAGAAATAGATTTAATAAGTTCAGGGGCTTGGATACATATGATCATTTACATCATGTGTTGCAGCTGCATTTTTCTTCATTGAGAAGAAGAATTGTCAGCTTCATCTACGCATTGATTATAAAGGCTTAAACTACAGAACTGTCGAACACTGCGATTCATTCCTGCTACTTTCACAGTCTTTAGAACAGCTAATGGGGAAAGAAATATACCCAACACTGTACCTGAGATGTTCTCAACTGATATGTTGACATGCAAATGGAAAATGTGATTTCTGTGACCAGTCATTCTTTTCAAAATGATAACCATTTAAGAAATAATTTCACAAACACCAAAGTCTAAAGTTTTTTTTTTATTGCTGAAATTATGCTAAACTGGCACAGTAAGGATTTTGTAAATCCATCAGTGACAAGAAAAACTTAGTATAGTAGTATTATAGTTGGTGAGGGGAAGCTGTGAGCATTTCAGTAAAGCTTCTTGGCACACACAAAGGGAAATTTCTTTTTACAGCGAATGTCATTCCAGTCCCTTTGTTCTGCAGACACAGAAAAAAAAAAAGATTTTAAAATGACATTTTAATAAAAAATGACACACTAAACCTGAATTTATAAAATATTCGAAACACAATACAGCTACAAAAGAAATTTCTAAATCTGCTTACTGCCGTAGTTCATATGCACACAACACTCTCCAAGGAGATGATTTGGTTCTCTTGGGTTCCACTTGGTGTAAATCAATTTGGTGCCATCGGACCAAAACCACTTATATTTCTGGAAGTATGAACAGTGGACAGTCCATTACAGGCTATAATACTTGATAAAAATGCGATATTTCCTTCATCTGACTATGTTTAATTTTAAAAATGTTGTTGGATACTTAGCGAACCTCCTGACAGCTAGAAAGGCCGATCCATGTTGGATTCTCCGCGGAGTCATGAGTACGGATAAGGGCCTTGGCCATTCGATACTTGTTTTCATTGTGTATTCCTTTATAGGAATTATCACCTATGTAACAATTTTAATAAAATATTGCCAATTTTAGACATTGCACTAGAATATACTAGCTATGAATAAATCCTCCAACTCAGTGATGTAACATTCTATTATGGTGACATTATAGAATACTCCTACCATAATACCATGTTAGCATTATTGTATCTGAAATGCTAATACCAGAGATGATAACTGTACTGTATATGAAATAATTTCATAAAGACATTTAAGATCTTATTTTATTTATTATTTATTTTTTATTATCCGTATTGCTCAAATTTTCTTAAGATTTTACAGTGTGTTTCACAAATGTATTTGTGCCATCTTAGGACAAGGAAATGCATTTTTTTTTACATCACATTACAGATGAGGTCAGAGTTTCAGTTTGATTTCTTGGCACACAGAAAAGGAAAGCTCTGATCACAGGGAATGTCATTCCAGTCCCGCTGCGCTGCAGACAGAAATGAATATTAAAATAATTAAATAATGTTGTGAAAAAATTCATTTGAAACACCAATCACTGAAGTTCATTGAAGGTACATTAAAACAAAAAACAAAAACAAACAAACAAATAAAAAAAACAGACAAACAACACAGCTACATGAGGTTTCTAGACCCACTTACTGCCCCAGTTCATATGCACACAGCACTCTCCATTTCGAAAATTTGGCTCATTTTGATTCCACTTGGTGAACGTCACTTTGGTGCCATCAGACCAAAAACCACTCATTCTTCTGCAATGTTATAAAGGGACCGTTTATTAGTAGAGATAGATTAAATCCGATACCCAAATGATTTCTGTGAAAACATACTGGATATCAGATCCCATAAGAACTGGAATTGAACACGGAAAAGGAACTAGAAATGTATACATATCAAGAGCCTTGAGTTATTCTTTTGTCACGATTGGTTTTACTATAATAATACTTTAAACTTTATTATATTTACAATCCTCATCCAAACAAGTGTTTTTTGCATGAAACACCATGAAGTGCGTCAGTTAAAAAAAAAAAAAACATAACTTTTGAAAGCTTTAAACGTACAAGCTTTATCAACATTATTTTACCTTCTGACAGGCAGACAGGCCAAGCCAAGTTGGGGGCTCCACGGGGTCAAATGCACGGATAAGGGCCTTGGCCATCAGATAGTCGTTTCTGACTGTGCACTGACATCAAGTTTGCGTTGAATTTCAGACAGTGTTTCTAGAAAGGAGAGAAGACTCAATGGCATCACTGCACATTCAATAACTGCGCTTATTATTAGTAATTCTCCTATTAATATACTCTATTTCCATATCCAAAGCCTACATGAAACTGCATAATTTATTTCATAGTTCACTCTAAAACCCAATGAATGTATCTACATTTATGATATTACTTCTTCTTCTGCAGGCTAAAGTCTAACACAGTATATGAAATAGGTGTATGCGACAACTGCAATGGATTATACTTTGTGAAGTAGATTTAAATTTAATTATTCACTAATCATTATTCATTACACACAATCATCCATAATAATTATTGACCTGAATTCCCTTTTAAATAATTTAAACATTGGCCTATCTGTTGAAATTAAGTGCAAATCCACCTTTGCCAGCCTCCCTGAGAATATTAGAGAGTGTTCTAGGGACAATCCCAGAAAGTTTGTCTTATACAAACTAAAAAATCCCTATTTGGCAAACCTCCTGTTATGAGGCTGTAAGTGAATGTTATGGGAACATTCCCGAAATGTTAGGTTGTAGTTGCAAATAATAATACCTAATGATACTTAAATAATAGTAAGTAATAGCAATCTTTGGCAAATGTTCCATGCCAGATGTCATATGACCATAATCATAAAAGAACACTGTGTTTTAAAGTTCAGAATATTTTGGGAACAGTGCTGACTTTATTAACAATAGCAGAATGACCCCTGTACAGTACGTTATGAAAATGGCTAACAAAAAAATAAACAAAGGAGAACTAAATGCTAATGTTAGGGATATGTTCTCTGTTTGCAGGGTCAATAAATTAACAGTGAATACTTAATATCTAAAAAAACAAAAAACAACACACACCACACACACACACACACACACAAACACACACACACTATTGTTCTAATTAAATACGAGTTTCATCACAATGAAAATTTAAAAAAATCCTGCCTAATACCAATAAATATGAATACAGTTGAATTGAAATTAATTGAACCTCAGCAGAAGCCCAGTCTTATCTTTGAGCTGTGATAACTGTAGCAATATCCATTATATTTCACCCAGCCGAATGGACAGCATCCCAGGCATGTCCCCACTTCAGTTTGCTTCATGGCTTCTGAAAAGGAAATAGACAAAGAGAGTAGCTTATTTATAACTTCAGTTGTAGAATTATAATATTTTTATTAAAAAGTCAGTACCGAGTGCTGAGGAATTCTTTAAATAATGTTGCTGATTTGTGCAAGTTTGTAATTACCTTGTACAAGCTGATCAAAATAACCCTCTAGAAAAAATGAAAAGAGAAGAGAAAAAAAAGAGACGTGTCAGTAGTGCTGGTGGCTATAACGACTCTTTTACTGATTATTTTCAAGGCGTTCATTTGATTATTACCTGAAAGAGGTTTCTCCACATCAGCTTATATGGAGAGAAAACATTATTTTTAGTACATGCGTCTATGTTTATTAATTTGAATGACAAAGTAAGGTTGCAATATTAAAAACACAAATTTTAAGAGTCACTAGCCCGAGCTATTGCACATGATATTTTCTTTAACAGCTACAAAAATGTCATGAATGCACAAGAATATTATAACTACATATTTTAACTAGTTATGGACAGGTTTGAAAAGCTTTAACTGTATTAATCTTAGTTACCAGAAGCTGCTGCTGCAATGGCGGAGAATAAAAAGCAAAACCACTTCAGTCTGACGAGCCATAACTCTAGTTTTTCATGCACTAAAAGAAAAGCATTCATTAATTAAATTACATTCATTAAATAAACCTGGGACAGGTAACAATCCTTAAAAGTTCCTTAAAATTACACTTACCTCTAATCAGGAGACTCTTTTTGCTTGATATAAAAATGAGTGAAGTGATGGTGCTTATATAGTAATGGGAACCCCTATCACCACCACTACCAAAATAAAATGTTGATCTGAGGCTAACGCCTAAGAAGGTCATGTCATGTCACTTAGACCAGTACAGAATGTTTATCTGCATGCAGAGACACAAACATGTTCTTCTCTTCAAGGTTCATCTGCATTCTTATAAGACCCTGAAATAAAGCCTGTTTGAACTGCCTCAAACCGCTTCTCATCGGCACACAGAAGTATATCATGCTCTGCATTTCATATATATAGTAATTGTTCAGCACAAGTGCCTCAGAGCGCTCTCATTATTCTATCCTGTGTTCTTCTATCCTGTACTAACCATCTTTCTGTAATAAACCTTTTTTCCACCTCAGAGGACGCGTCTGCGAGTGTTGTCTAATTTCCACGACACTTGTTATAGATCTCCTTATCAAAACTTTCTGGCTTCATCTGACCCCACCCTGTCTAAACTATCTAAACTCTACAGTTTCAGAAGGGACACAGATAGCATCACACAGATGTGTGCATCACCGCCAAACCACAATCCAACTCAGTAAGAAAGTGAAGGCATGCCTCTAAATACAAGGCCAGATTTACTGTGAAAAGCTTCCAGTTTATTTGTATTATCTAACAGTTATACATAACTGATCCGTCAAGACTAATTTCCATTCCTTCATGAACCATGATCTGCTTTTTCAGCTGCCTAGGCTAGTAATTTCTCCACATCTAAATAACTTTCAGATCAACTTTTTGAATATAACCAGATGCTCCCAGTAACATTAAATACACAGGATATAAAGTATATATATCTTTAATGATACTTATCCAGAAACGCAATATATATATATATATATATATATATATATATATATATATATATATATATATATATATATATATATATATATATCATGCACAATACAACATAGTACCGTGACAAACAAATCTGTAATTATTAAAGTTATCTGTGCAATAAAGGTTCTTATCACTTACATCTTCTTGGATATCTTGATTGGACAATCCCTCTAATTTTCTCCATTTGGTTATTAATAAAGTATTATCTTTATCTTATCTTATCATATCCCAGGACTGTCAGTATGCCCTAGATGAACTTTTGGTCTTATTCTGAAATGATTACATGGCAAAAAAATATGCCAGAAAACAACAACAACCCCAGAACTTGTAATGCCGACTGTTAAAAGTTGTAACTATTAAAAAAAAAAAACACTTCATATTGATAACCACTTCATATTGATGTCTTGTTAATAGCCTTGAAGTAATCACTGATGGTTAAGCATTAAAGGTAGTTGTTGACATCATTCAGTCATGTTGTCTGGAACTTTATATAACTGGACCCTAACAATGTTTAGTTGAATTCACCTGTTCTAAGAAATAATTTTCATTGAGTGGCTAAAAGATGTAGGTTTGCTGACATCTTTGTAACTGGAAACTTGATAATGATGGTCAGAATTTTCTGAACTTTTCTACTACAGGTTTGTTACCAAACCCAGAGGTAATGCAAACGTTTAAAACAGGCAAAAATCAAACTGTGTAAATGGTCACACTTCAATTTGTCGTCTAGGCAAATTATAGTTTGCGAGGTTGTAATTTGATGATGGTCAGGTACTGGAGGGGAAGATGGAGGTGATGTGTACACACACATATCCAGTGGAAGATTCTATAGTTACACTTTATCTGACAAGAAACTGGCAACACAATATAAATATAAAAAATGCTACCCTGGGACAGTGGTATAGGATTGGTACCAGGCCTGCCACTACTGCAAAGTAGGGCCTTTCTCCAATTACTTTTTAAAAACTTAAATCATGGAGAAATAGATTTAATAAGTTCAGGGGCTTGGATACATATGATCATTTACATCATGTGTTGCAGCTGCATTTTTCTTCATTGAGAGAAGAATTGTCAGCTTCATCTACGCATTGATTATAAAGGCTTAAACTACAGAACTGTCGAACACTGCGATTCATTCCTGCTACTTTCACAGTCTTTAGAACAGCTAATGGGGAAAGAAATATACCCAACACTGTACCTGAGATGTTCTCAACTGATATGTTGACATGCAAATGGAAAATGTGATTTCTGTGACCAGTCATTCTTTTCAAAATGATAACCATTTAAGAAATAATTTCACAAACACCAAAGTCTAAAGTTTTTTTTTATTGCTGAAATTATGCTAAAACTGGCACAGTAAGGATTTTGTAAATCCATCAGTGACAAGAAAAACTTAGTATAATAGTATTATAGTTGGTGAGGGGAAGCTGTGAGCATTTCAGTAAAGCTTCTTGGCACACACAAAGGGAAATTTCTTTTTACAGCGAATGTCATTCCAGTCCCTTTGTTCTGCAGACACAGAAAAAAAAAAAGATTTTAAAATGACATTTTAATAAAAAATGACACACTAAACCTGAATTTATAAAATATTCGAAACACAATACAGCTACAAAAGAAATTTCTAAATCTGCTTACTGCCGTAGTTCATATGCACACAACACTCTCCAAGGAGATGATTTGGTTCTCTTGGGTTCCACTTGGTGTAAATCAATTTGGTGCCATCGGACCAAAACCACTTATATTTCTGGAAGTATGAACAGTGGACAGTCCATTACAGCTATAATACTTGATAAAAATGCGATATTTCCTTCATCTGACTAGTTTAATTTTAAAAATGTTGTTGGATACTTAGCGAACCTCCTGACAGCTAGAAAGGCCGATCCATGTTGGATTCTCCGCGGAGTCATGAGTACGGATAAGGGCCTTGGCCATTCGATACTTGTTTTCATTGTGTATTCCTTTATAGGAATTATCACCTATGTAACAATTTTAATAAAATATTGCCAATTTTAGACATTGCACTAGAATATACTAGCTACGAATAAATCCTCCAACTCAGTGATGTAACATTCTATTATGGTGACATTATAGAATACTCCTACCATAATACCATGTTAGCATTATTGTATCTGAAATGCTAATACCAGAGATGATAACTGTACTGTATATGAAATAATTTCATAAAGACATTTAAGATCTTATTTTATTTATTATTTATTTTTTATTATTCATATTGCTCAAATTTTCTTAAGATTTTACAGTGTGTTTTCACAAATGTATTTGTGCCATCTTAGGACAAGGAAATGTATTTTTTACATCACATTACAGATGAGGTCAGAGTTTCAGTTTAATTTCTTGGCACACAGAAAAGGAAAGCTCTGATAACATGGAATGTCATTTCAGTCCCGCTGCGCTGCAGACAGAAATAAATATTAAAATAATTAAATAATGTTGTGAAAAAATTCATTTGAAACACCAATCACTGAAGTTCATTGAAGGTACATTAAAAAAAACAACAACAAAAAACAAAAAACAAAACAAACAAACAAACAACACAGCTACATGAGGTTTCTAGACCCACTTACTGCCCCAGTTCATATGCACACAGCACTCTCCATTCAGAAAATTTGGCTCAGTTGGATTCCACTTGGTGAACGTCACTTTGGTGCCATCAGACCAAAACCACTCATTCTTCTGCAATGTTATAAAGGGACCGTTTATTAGTAGAGATAGAACAAATCCGATACCCAAATGATTTCTGTGAAAACATACTGGATATCAGATCCCATAAGAACTGGAATTGAACACGGAAAAGGAACTAGAAATGTATACATATCAAGAGCCTTGAGTTATTCTTTTGTTACGATTGGTTTTACTATAATAATACTTTAAACTTTATTATATTTATAATCCTCATCCAAACAAGTGTTTTTTGCATGAAACACCATGAAGTGCGTCAGTTAAAAAAAAACAACATAACTTTTGAAAGCTTTAAACGTACAAGCTTTATCAACATTATTTTACCTTCTGACAGTCAGACAGGCCAAGCCAAGTTGGGGGCTCCACGGGGTCAAATGCACGGATAAGGGCCTTGGCCATCAGATAGTCCTTCTGACTGTGCACTGACATCAAGTTTGCGCTTAATTTCAGACAGTGTTTCTAGAAAGGAGAGAAGACTCATTGGCATCACTGCACATTCAATAACTGCACTTATTATTAGTAATTCTCCTATTAATATACTCTATTTCCATATCCAAAGCCTACATGAAACTGCATAATTTATTTCATAGTTCACTCTAAAACCCAATGAATGCATCTACATTTATGATATTACTTCTTCTTCTGCAGGCTAAAGTCTAACACAGTATATGAAATAGGTGTATACGACAACTGCAATGGATTATACTTTGTGAAGTAGATTTAAATTTAATTATTCATTAATCATTATTCATTACACACAATCATCCATAATAATTATTGACCTGAATTCCCTTTTAAATAATTTAAACATTGGCCTATCTGTTGAAATTAAGTGCAAATCCACCTTTGCCAGCCTCCCTGAGAATATTACAGAGTGTTCTAGGGACAATCCCAGAAAGTTTGTCTTATACAAACTAAAAAATCCCTATTTGGCAAACCTCCTGTTATGAGACTGTAAGTGAATGTTATGGGAACATTCCCGGAATGTTAGGTTGTAGTTGCAAATAATAATACCTAATAATACTTAAATAATAGTAAGTAATAGCAATCTTTGGCAAATGTTCCATGCCAGATGTCATATGACCATAATCATAGAAGAACACTGTGTTTTAAAGTTCAGAATATTTTGGGAACAGTGCTGACTTTATTAACAATAGCAGAATGACCCCTGTACAGTACGTTATGAAAATGGCTAACAAAAAAATAAAACAAAATTGCACTGCTAAAAGGAGAGATTAAAAGTGCTGTGCTCAAATAAAGTGCAAACGTTGAAAAAAAAAATTAGTCAAGTAGCAAGATATTTCAAAATTCAACACTAAATATCACTGAGCTCTGAAATTCTCATGTGCATTACTTCATCTGATCTGGTGAGTCTTAAAACTTATCTGTAGACAGTATTCTGACAGAGAACCCAGTTGTGAAAAGCAGAATTAAATAAAAGCTTGCCAGGGAGTGCACTTTATAAATGACGTTTACATCTCTAGTTATTCATTTGACAGATACATTTATACGCCAAGCATCTCGTGTTAAAGAACCGACAGTGATAAACGTAGAGGAAGTTAGTTTTATGAAGCATGAGTAAACATGAGCGCTGGTGCTACGTGATGCAATTAATACATTATAGAGTAGTACGAATAACTGCAAACACATGTTTATCTCAAAGCTGAAAGTGTAGTAAAATGCTATACAATATACACACCTTATCAAACCAGATGCGCATCAGAGTGATCTTAGTAGATCTCTAGAGGTTTATTTTATTTCTTAACTTTGTGAGAAATGTGGTTTACCTCAGCAGAGATCCATTTCATGGGCTGAGCAACATAGAGGAAGCAGCATCTGCCGTAGGTCACGCATCCTGATGGACAGTAAGGCGAGCATGAATGTCCTTTCAAAGAAAAATACTCATTTTCAGGGTCTGTATGTTGCAAGGAATCTAAAATAATAATAATAATAATAATCATAATATAATACTAGCCTTTTTTTTTATTTTTATTTTTGCACAATTCTATTAAAATTCCAACTCTACATTTGACCTTTCACCCAATCATTCCACTTAGACGCTGGAAAATGGACAGAAAAAGAAGGTTAGTATTTTTCTATACAGGCTTGTTGTGCTGAAAGTGTCAGTTAGATTTCTCAACTTGACCTTAAACAAGGACAAAGAAAAAAGTTTTCATTTCTCCCCAGTCATGTGATTATCAGTTAGATGATATGTGTATGATCTCTGCTCTACAGAAAGAATCAGGAAGGATGTAGGACTCTGTATACTGTTACCAGTCTAAACAGCATTTCTCAATTAATAAACTGATACTTCAGGATATAAAACTTACCAAAAGCTGTTGAACGTCAACAATTATACATTTAAAACCTGTTTGCAGTATGTGGTGTGTCTGCTATACAAGTCACAGTGTAAGTTGTTATTATAGAAATGATAATGTATGCACGTTTGCTTTTAATATTCACCTGTGAGAGGAACACCAACACGTTCTGACCAATCAGAATCGAGTATTGAACAGCACTGTGGTATACAGTAAGCTATGTTATCATAAGCCTGACTTTTGCTAGGGTTTTTGAACTTTCAGTTCTTTAGAAATCTCTTATATAAAACTTAGCTAATTCACATATATATATATATATATGAACATTGTGTAGTGTTAATTCATTTAACAGGGACATTACAGTTAAACAGTTTTACACACAGTGCAACAGATGTAACATACTAGGGCTTCTAATGATAATGAGTATTTATTAAGCACATATATATTACAGCACAGTGAAATTTCTCCACATATCCCATGTTAGGTTGGAGTCAGAGCGGAGAGCCATGATACAGCACCCCTGGTGCAGAGAGGGTTAAGGGCCTTTCTCAAGGGCCCAACAGCAGCAGCTTGACAGGGCTGGGGTTTGAACCCCCGACCTTCCAATCAGTAACCCAGAGCCTTAAACGCCAAGCCACCATTGCCCTTAGCCACCTAAAGCATCATATGCTTTTATGAAAGCAAACCGTTTCTAGTAGATTTCTTTTCCTGAAAACCCATGAATCAATTTGAAAAACTGCAGTTATTATTCTGCTGTTGTGGCATACGCAAGGATTTATACTAGCTGTAGCTTTATAAATTAGAAAGGCCAGTTTAATCAGCCTGTTGGATTTACTTGTTTCACTTATAATTGGCTCAATCAAGTCAGTATGTAGATGATGTAAACCATAACAACTCTATTTAAAAAAGTGGATTTAGGTAAACAATGGTTTAAGAAGCATCAGTTCCATTAGACGCAAGGATCAAGGATCTGTGATTTAAAAACAAACAACAATTTTATCTTTTACTTGTATTGCACAGAGTATAGTTTACTGCCTGTGTGCTTTTTGGAAATGTATTATGGATGAAGAATGTGTTTGCAACACAGCTGCCTGTTGCCATCGTGATTAATTCCTGTTGCTTGCTTAACCTGATTAGCTTGTGTATTTTAACCTTGCTCAAAGATGCTGCGAGTTTGGTGATGTAGGTTATTACTCCCATTCTAAACAACTAGTTATCTATTACACTATATTTTGACCTGACCCATGATTACTTAACCTTATATAACTTTATAGCCATTTTTCTCACAGAAACACACAGAGAACTTTATTAGAATATTCTTAGTCTATAATAATTGCGTGATGAGCTCAGACACTTTACTAGATTAGTAGTTCTGCTATCATAGTCGTTGCACTTTATTCAGGGAAACACCAAACCTTTAGTTTTGTTCTCTTATGCTAGGTCATTAGCATCCATTTAATATGATGTAGCAAGCATATGTCTTATTAATTCCTGAAACAGTTTGATCATTAATCAGAAACTAAGCCTACTGGAGGGTGTTCTCCCAACTTTAATGGATGAAATCATTTAAATTTCAAGGTCAATCCTACATCTAAAACCGTGCACTCGGACATGGATATTTGCACTGAAATGTCTCAAATTACATGTTTATATTTTGTATTAAACTGAAATGAAAGATCAGTGAACAGCAGCCTTTATACGAATTCTCACCTATGTAACAATTTTAATAAAATATTGCCAATTTTAGACATTGCACTAGAATATACTAGCTACGAATAAATCCTCCAACTCAGTGATGTAACATTCTATTATGGTGACATTATAGAATACTCCTACCATAATACCATGTTAGCATTATTGTATCTGAAATGCTAATACCAGAGATGATAACTGTACTGTATATGAAATAATTTCATAAAGACATTTAAGATCTTATTTTATTTATTATTTATTTTTTATTATCCGTATTGCTCAAATTTTCTTAAGATTTTACAGTGTGTTTTCACAAATGTATTTGTGCCATCTTAGGACAAGGAAATGTATTTTTTTTTACATCACATTACAGATGAGGTCAGAGTTTCAGTTTGATTTCTTGGCACACAGAAAAGGAAAGCTCTGATCACAGGGAATGTCATTCCAGTCCCGCTGCGCTGCAGACAGAAATAAATATTAAAATAATTAAATAATGTTGTGAAAAAATTCATTTGAAACACCAATCACTGAAGTTCATTGAAGGTACATTAAAACAAAAAACAAAAACAAACAAACAAATAAAAAAAACAGACAAACAACACAGCTACATGAGGTTTCTAGACCCACTTACTGCCCCAGTTCATATGCACACAGCACTCTCCATTTCGAAAATTTGGCTCATTTTGATTCCACTTGGTGAACGTCACTTTGGTGCCATCAGACCAAAACCACTCATTCTTCTGCAATGTTATAAAGGGACCGTTTATTAGTAGAGATAGAACAAATCCGATACCCAAATGATTTCTGTGAAAACATACTGGATATCAGATCCCATAAGAACTGGAATTGAACACGGAAAAGGAACTAGAAATGTATACATATCAAGAGCCTTGAGTTATTCTTTTGTTACGATTGGTTTTACTATAATAATACTTTAAACTTTATTATATTTACAATCCTCATCCAAACAAGTGTTTTTTGCATGAAACACCACGAAGTGCGTCAGTTAAAAAAAAACAACATAACTTTTGAAAGCTTTAAACGTACAAGCTTTATCAACATTATTTTACCTTCTGACAGTCAGACAGGCCAAGCCAAGTTGGGGGCTCCACGGGGTCAAATGCACGGATAAGGGCCTTGGCCATCAGATAGTCGTTCTGACTGTGCACTGACATCAAGTTTGCGTTGAATTTCAGACAGTGTTTCTAGAAAGGAGAGAAGACTCAATGGCATCACTGCACATTCAATAACTGCGCTTATTATTAGTAATTCTCCTATTAATATACTCTATTTCCATATCCAAAGCCTACATGAAACTGCATAATTTATTTCATAGTTCACTCTAAAACCCAATGAATGCATCTACATTTATGATATTACTTCTTCTTCTGCAGGCTAAAGTCTAACACAGTATATGAAATAGGTGTATACGACAACTGCAACGGATTATACTTTGTGAAGTAGATTTAAATTTAATTATTCATTAATCATTATTCATTACACACAATCATCCATAATAATTATTGACCTGAATTCCCTTTTAAATAATTTAAACATTGGCCTATCTGTTGAAATTAAGTGCAAATCCTCCTTTGCCAGCCTCCCTGAGAATATTACAGAGTGTTCTAGGGACAATCCCAGAAAGTTTGTCTTATACAAACTAAAAAATCCCTATTTGGCAAACCTCCTGTTATGAGACTGTAAGTGAATGTTATGGGAACATTCCCGGAATGTTAGGTTGTAGTTGCAAATAATAATACCTAATAATACTTAAATAATAGTAAGTAATATCAATCTTTGGCAAATGTTCCATGCCAGATGTCATATGACCATAATCATAGAAGAACACTGTGTTTTAAAGTTCAGAATATTTTGGGAACAGTGCTGACTTTATTAACAATAGCAGAATGACCCCTGTACAGTACGTTTTGAAAATGGCTAAAAAAAAATAAAACAAAATTGCACTGCTAAAAGGAGAGATTAAAAGTGCTGTGCTCAAATAAAGTGCAAACGTTGAAAAAAAAAAATTAGTCAAGTAGCAAGATATTTCAAAATTCAACACTAAATATCACTGAGCTCTGAAATTCTCATGTGCATTACTTCATCTGATCTGGTGAGTCTTAAAACTTATCTGTAGACAGTATTCTGACAGAGAACCCAGTTGTGAAAAGCAGAATTAAATAAAAGCTTGCCAGGGAGTGCACTTTATAAATGACGTTTACATCTCTAGTTATTCATTTGACAGATACATTTATACGCCAAGCATCTTGTGTTAAAGAACCGACAGTGATAAACGTAGAGGAAGTTAGTTTTATGAAGCATGAGTAAACATGAGCGCTGGTGCTACGTGATGCAATTAATACATTATAGAGTAGTACGAATAACTGCAAACACATGTTTATCTCAAAGCTGAAAGTGTAGTAAAATGCTATACAATATACACACCTTATCAAACCAGATGCGCATCAGAGTGATCTTAGTAGATCTCTAGAGGTTTTTTTTATTTCTTAACTTTGTGAGAAATGTGGTTTACCTCAGCAGAGATCCATTTCATGGGCTGAGCAACATGCAGGAAGCAGCATCTGCCGTAGGTCACGCATCCTGATGGACAGTAAGGCGAGCATGAATGTCCTTTCAAAGAAAAATACTCATTTTCAGGGTCTGTATGTTGCAAGGAATCTAAAATAATAATAATAATAATCATAATATAATACTAGCCTTTTTTTTTTTTTTTTTTTGCACAATTCTATTAAAATTCCAACTCTACATTTGACCTTTCACCCAATCATTCCACTTAGACGCTGGAAAATGGACAGAAAAAGAAGGTTAGTATTTTTCTATACAGGCTTGTTGTGCTGAAAGTGTCAGTTAGATTTCTCAACTTGACCTTAAACAAGGACAAAGAAAAAAGTTTTCATTTCTCCCCAGTCATGTGATTATCAGTTAGATGATATGTGTATGATCTCTGCTCTACAGAAAGAATCAGGAAGGATGTAGGACTCTGTATACTGTTACCAGTCTAAACAGCATTTCTCAATTAATAAACTGATACTTCAGGATATAAAACTTACCAAAAGCTGTTGAACGTCAACAATTATACATTTAAAACCTGTTTGCAGTATGTGGTGTGTCTGCTATACAAGTCACAGTGTAAGTTGTTATTATAGAAATGATAATGTATGCACGTTTGCTTTTAATATTCACCTGTGAGAGGAACACCAACACGTTCTGACCAATCAGAATCGAGTATTGAACAGCACTGTGGTATACAGTAAGCTATGTTATCATAAGCCTGACTTTTGCTAGGGTTTTTGAACTTTCAGTTCTTTAGAAATCTCTTATATAAAACTTAGCTAATTCATATATATATATATATATATATATATATATATATATATGAACATTGTGTAGTGTTAATTCATTTAACAGGGACATTACAGTTAAACAGTTTTACACACAGTGCAACAGATGTAACATACTAGGGCTTCTAATGATAATGAGTATTTATTAAGCACATATATATTACAGCACAGTGAAATTTCTCCACATATCCCATGTTAGGTTGGAGTCAGAGCAGAGAGCCATGATACAGCACCCCTGGTGCAGAGAGGGTTAAGGGCCTTTCTCAAGGGCCCAACAGCAGCAGCTTGGCAGGGCTGGGGTTTGAACCCCCGACCTTCCAATCAGTAACCCAGAGCCTTAAATGCCAAGCCACCATTGCCCTTAGCCACCTAAAGCATCATATGCTTTTATGAAAGCAAACCGTTTCTAGTAGATTTCTTTTCCTGAAAACCCATGAATCAATTTGAAAAACTGCAGTTATTATTCTGCTGTTGTGGCATACGCAAGGATTTATACTAGCTGTAGCTTTATAAATTAGAAAGGCCAGTTTAATCAGCCTGTTGGATTTACTTGTTTCACTTATAATTGGCTCAATCAAGTCAGTATGTAGATGATGTAAACCATAACAACTCTATTTAAAAAAGTGGATTTAGGTAAACAATGGTTTAAGAAGCATCAGTTCCATTAGACGCAAGGATCAAGGATCTGTGATTTAAAAACAAACAACAATTTTATCTTTTACTTGTATTGCACAGAGTATAGTTTACTGCCTGTGTGCTTTTTGGAAATGTATTATGGATGAAGAATGTGTTTGCAACACAGCTGCCTGTTGCCATCGTGATTAATTCCTGTTGCTTGCTTAACCTGATTAGCTTGTGTATTTTAACCTTGCTCAAAGATGCTGCGAGTTTGGTGATGTAGGTTATTACTCCCATTCTAAACAACTAGTTATCTATTACACTATATTTTGACCTGACCCATGATTACTTAACCTTATATAACTTTATAGCCATTTTTCTCACAGAAACACACAGAGAACTTTATTAGAATATTCTTAGTCTATAATAATTGCGTGATGAGCTCAGACACTTTACTAGATTAGTAGTTCTGCTATCATAGTCGTTGCACTTTATTCAGGGAAACACCAAACCTTTAGTTTTGTTCTCTTATGCTAGGTCATTAGCATCCATTTAATATGATGTAGCAAGCATATGTCTTATTAATTCCTGAAACAGTTTGATCATTAATCAGAAACTAAGCCTACTGGAGGGTGTTCTCCCAACTTTAATGGATGAAATCATTTAAATTTCAAGGTCAATCCTACATCTAAAACCGTGCACTCGGACATGGATATTTGCACTGAAATGTCTCAAATTACATGTTTATATTTTGTATTAAACTGAAATGAAAGATCAGTGAACAGCAGCCTTTATACGAATTCTCACCTATGTAACAATTTTAATAAAATATTGCCAATTTTAGACATTGCACTAGAATATACTAGCTACGAGTAAATCCTCCAACTCAGTGATGTAACATTCTATTATGGTGACATTATAGAATACTCCTACCATAATACCATGTTAGCATTATTGTATCTGAAATGCTAATACCAGAGATGATAACTGTACTGTATATGAAATAATTTCATAAAGACATTTAAGATCTTATTTTATTTATTATTTATTTTTTATTATCCGTATTGCTCAAATTTTCTTAAGATTTTACAGTGTGTTTTCACAAATGTATTTGTGCCATCTTAGGACAAGGAAATGTATTTTTTTTTACATCACATTACAGATGAGGTCAGAGTTTCAGTTTTATTTCTTGGCACACAGAAAAGGAAAGCTCTGATCACAGGGAATGTCATTCCAGTCCCGCTGCGCTGCAGACAGAAATGAATATTAAAATAATTAAATAATGTTGTGAAAAAATTCATTTGAAACACCAATCACTGAAGTTCATTGAAGGTACATTAAAACAAAAAACAAAAACAAACAAACAAATAAAAAAAACAGACAAACAACACAGCTACATGAGGTTTCTAGACCCACTTACTGCCCCAGTTCATATGCACACAGCACTCTCCATTTCGAAAATTTGGCTCATTTTGATTCCACTTGGTGAACGTCACTTTGGTGCCATCAGACCAAAACCACTCATTCTTCTGCAATGTTATAAAGGGACCGTTTATTAGTAGAGATAGATTAAATCCGATACCCAAATGATTTCTGTGAAAACATACTGGATATCAGATCCCATAAGAACTGGAATTGAACACGGAAAAGGAACTAGAAATGTATACATATCAAGAGCCTTGAGTTATTCTTTTGTCACGATTGGTTTTACTATAATAATACTTTAAACTTTATTATATTTACAATCCTCATCCAAACAAGTGTTTTTTGCATGAAACACCATGAAGTGCGTCAGTTAAAAAAAAAAAAAACATAACTTTTGAAAGCTTTAAACGTACAAGCTTTATCAACATTATTTTACCTTCTGACAGGCAGACAGGCCAAGCCAAGTTGGGGGCTCCACGGGGTCAAATGCACGGATAAGGGCCTTGGCCATCAGATAGTCGTTCTGACTGTGCACTGACATCAAGTTTGCGCTTAATTTCAGACAGTGTTTCTAGAAAGGAGAGAAGACTCACTGGCATCACTGCACATTCAATAACTGCGCTTATTATTAGTAATTCTCCTATTAATATACTCTATTTCCATATCCAAAGCCTACATGAAACTGCATAATTTATTTCATAGTTCACTCTAAAACCCAATGAATGCATCTACATTTATGATATTACTTCTTCTTCTGCAGGCTAAAGTCTAACACAGTATATGAAATAGGTGTATACGACAACTGCAATGGATTATACTTTGTGAAGTAGATTTAAATTTAATTATTCATTAATCATTATTCATTGCACACAATCATCCATAATAATTATTGACCTGAATTCCCTTTTAAATAATTTAAACATTGGCCTATCTGTTGAAATTAAGTGCAAATCCACCTTTGCCAGCCTCCCTGAGAATATTACAGAGTGTTCTAGGGACAATCCCAGAAAGTTTGTCTTATACAAACTAAAAAATCCCTATTTGGCAAACCTCCTGTTATGAGGCTGTAAGTGAATGTTATGGGAACATTCCCGAAATGTTAGGTTGTAGTTGCAAATAATAATACCTAATGATACTTAAATAATAGTAAGTAATAGCAATCTTTGGCAAATGTTCCATGCCAGATGTCATATGACCATAATCATAAAAGAACACTGTGTTTTAAAGTTCAGAATATTTTGGGAACAGTGCTGACTTTATTAACAATAGCAGAATGACCCCTGTACAGTACGTTATGAAAATGGCTAACAAAAAAATAAACAAAGGAGAACTAAATGCTAATGTTAGGGATATGTTCTCTGTTTGCAGGGTCAATAAATTAACAGTGAATACTTAATATCTAAAAAAACAAAAAACAACACACACACACACACACACACACACACACACACACTATTGTTCTAATTAAATACGAGTTTCATCACAATGAAAATTTAAAAAAATCCTGCCTAATACCAATAAATATGAATACAGTTGAATTGAAATTAATTGAACCTCAGCAGAAGCCCAGTCTATCTTTGAGCTGTGATAACTGTAGCAATATCCATTATATTTCACCCAGCCGAATGGACAGCATCCCAGGCATGTCCCCACTTCAGTTTGCTTCATGGCTTCTGAAAAGGAAATACACAAAGAGAGTAGCTTATTTATAACTTCAGTTGTAGGAAATTATAATATTTTTATTAAAAAGTCAGTACCGAGTACTGAGGAATTCTTTAAATAATGTTGCTGATTTGTGCAAGTTTGTAATTACCTTGTACAAGCTGATCAAAATAACCCTCTAGAAAAAATGAAAAAGAGAAGAGAAAAAAAGAGACGTGTCAGTAGTGCTGGTGGCTATAACGACTCTTTTACTGATTATTTTCAAGGCGTTCATTTGATTATTACCTGAAAGAGGTTTCTCCACATCAGCTTATATGGAGAGAAAACATTATTTTTAGTACATGCGTCTATGTTTATTAATTTGAATGACAAAGTAAGGTTGCAATATTAAAAACACAATTTTAAGAGTCACTAGCCCGAGCTATTGCACATGATATTTTCTTTAACAGCTACAAAAATGTCATGAATGCACAAGAATATTATAACTACATATTTTAACTAGTTATGGACAGGTTTGAAAAGCTTTAACTGTATTAATCTTAGTTACCAGAAGCTGCTGCTGCAATGGCGAGAATAAAAAGCAAAACCACTTCAGTCTGACGAGCCATAACTCTAGTTTTTCATGCACTAAAAGAAAAGCATTCATTAATTAAATTACATTCATTAAATAAACCTGGGACAGGTAACAATCCTTAAAAGTTCCTTAAAATTACACTTACCTCTAATCAGGAGACTCTTTTTGCTTGATATAAAACATGAGTGAAGTGATGGTGCTTATATAGTAATGGGAACCCCTATCACCACCACTACCAAAATAAAATGTTGATCTGAGGCTAACGCCTAAGAAGGTCATGTCATGTCACTTAGACCAGTACAGAATGTTTATCTGCATGCAGAGACACAAACATGTTCTTCTCTTCAAGGTTCATCTGCATATCTTATAAGACCCTGAAATAAAGCCTGTTTGAACTGCCTCAAACCGCTTCTCATCGGCACACAGAAGTATATCATGCTCTGCATTTCATATATATAGTAATTGTTCAGCACAAGTGCCTCAGAGCGCTCTCATTATTCTATCCTGTGTTCTTCTATCCTGTACTAACCATCTTTCTGTAATAAACCTTTTTTCCACCTCAGAGGACGCGTCTGCGAGTGTTGTCTAATTTCCACGACACTTGTTATAGATCTCCTTATCAAAACTTTCTGGCTTCATCTGACCCCACCCTGTCTAAACTATCTAAACTCTACAGTTTCAGAAGGGACACAGATAGCATCACACAGATGTGTGCATCACCGCCAAACCACAATCCAACTCAGTAAGAAAGTGAAGGCATGCCTCTAAATACAAGGCCAGATTTACTGTGAAAAGCTTCCAGTTTATTTGTATTATCTAACAGTTATACATAACTGATCCGTCAAGACTAATTTCCATTCCTTCATGAACCATGATCTGCTTTTTCAGCTGCCTAGGCTAGTAATTTCTCCACATCTAAATAACTTTCAGATCAACTTTTTGAATATAACCAGATGCTCCCAGTAACATTAAATACACAGGATATAAAGTATATATATCTTTAATGATACTTATCCAGAAACGCAATATATATATATATATATATATATATATATATATATATATATATATATATATATATATATATATATATATCATGCACAATACAACATAGTACCGTGACAAACAAATCTGTAATTATTAAAGTTATCTGTGCAATAAAGGTTCTTATCACTTACATCTTCTTGGATATCTTGATTGGACAATCCCTCTAATTTCTCCATTTGGTTATTAATAAAGTATTATCTTATCTTATCTTATCATATCCCAGGACTGTCAGTATGCCCTAGATGAACTTTTGGTCTTATTCTGAAATGATTACATGGCAAAAAATACGCCAGAAAACAACAACAACCCCAGAACTTGTAATGCCGACTGTTAAAAGTTGTAACTATTAAAAAAAAAAAAAAACACTTCATATTGATAACCACTTCATATTGATGTCTTGTTAATAGCCTTGAAGTAATCACTGATGGTTAAGCATTAAAGGTAGTTGTTGACATCATTCAGTCATGTTGTCTGGAACTTTATATAACTGGACCCTAACAATGTTTAGTTGAATTCACCTGTTCTAAGAAATAATTTTCATTGAGTGGCTAAAAGATGTAGGTTTGCTGACATCTTTGTAACTGGAAACTTGATAATGATGGTCAGAATTTTCTGAACCTTTCTACTACAGGTTTGTTACCAAACCCAGAGGTAATGCAAACGTTTAAAACAGGCAAAAATCAAACTGTGTAAATGGTCACACTTCAATTTGTCGTCTAGGCAAATTATAGTTTGCGAGGTTGTAATTTGATGATGGTCAAGTACTGGAGGGGAAGGTGGAGGTGATGTGTACACACACATATCCAGTGGAAGATTCTATAGTTACACTTTATCTGACAAGAAACTGGCAACACAATATAAATATAAAAAATGCTACCCTGGGACAGTGGTATAGGATTGGTACCAGGCCTGCCACTACTGCAAAGTAGGGCCTTTCTCCAATTACTTTTTAAAAACTTAAATCATGGAGAAATAGATTTAATAAGTTCAGGGGCTTGGATACATATGATCATTTACATCATGTGTTGCAGCTGCATTTTTCTTCATTGAGAAGAAGAATTGTCAGCTTCATCTACGCATTGATTATAAAGGCTTAAACTACAGAACTGTCGAACACTGCGATTCATTCCTGCTACTTTCACAGTCTTTAGAACAGCTAATGGGGAAAGAAATATACCCAACACTGTACCTGAGATGTTCTCAACTGATATGTTGACATGCAAATGGAAAATGTGATTTCTGTGACCAGTCATTCTTTTCAAAATGATAACCATTTAAGAAATAATTTCACAAACACCAAAGTCTAAAGTTTTTTTTTATTGCTGAAATTATGCTAAACTGGCACAGTGAGGATTTTGTAAATCCATCAGTGACAAGAAAAACTTAGTATAATAGTATTATAGTTGGTGAGGGGAAGCTGTGAGCATTTCAGTAAAGCTTCTTGGCACACACAAAGGGAAATTTCTTTTTACAGCGAATGTCATTCCAGTCCCTTTGTTCTGCAGACACAGAAAAAAAAAAAAGATTTTAAAATGACATTTTAATAAAAAATGACACACTAAACCTGAATTTATAAAATATTCGAAACACAATACAGCTACAAAAGAAATTTCTAAATCTGCTTACTGCCGTAGTTCATATGCACACAACACTCTCCAAGGAGATGATTTGGTTCTCTTGGGTTCCACTTGGTGTAAATCAATTTGGTGCCATCGGACCAAAACCACTTATATTTCTGGAAGTATGAACAGTGGACAGTCCATTACAGGCTATAATACTTGATAAAAATGCGATATTTCCTTCATCTGACTATGTTTAATTTTAAAAATGTTGTTGGATACTTAGCAAACCTCCTGACAGCTAGAAAGGCCGATCCATGTTGGATTCTCCGCGGAGTCATGAGTACGGATAAGGGCCTTGGCCATTCGATACTTGTTTTCATTGTGTATTCCTTTATAGGAATTATCACGTATGTAACAATTTTAATAAAATATTGCCAATTTTAGACATTGCACTAGAATATACTAGCTACGAATAAATCCTCCAACTCAGTGATGTAACATTCTATTATGGTGACATTATAGAATACTCCTACCATAATACCATGTTAGCATTATTGTATCTGAAATGCTAATACCAGAGATGATAACTGTACTGTATATGAAATAATTTCATAAAGACATTTAAGATCTTATTTTATTTATTATTTATTTTTTATTATTCATATTGCTCAAATTTTCTTAAGATTTTACAGTGTGTTTTCACAAATGTATTTGTGCCATCTTAGGACAAGGAAATGTATTTTTTACATCACATTACAGATGAGGTCAGAGTTTCAGTTTAATTTCTTGGCACACAGAAAAGGAAAGCTCTGATAACATGGAATGTCATTTCAGTCCCGCTGCGCTGCAGACAGAAATGAATATTAAAATAATTAAATAATGTTGTGAAAAAATTCATTTGAAACACCAATCACTGAAGTTCATTGAAGGTACATTAAAAAAAACAACAACAAAAAACAAAAAACAAAACAAACAAACAAACAACACAGCTACATGAGGTTTCTAGACCCACTTACTGCCCCAGTTCATATGCACACAGCACTCTCCATTCAGAAAATTTGGCTCAGTTGGATTCCACTTGGTGAACGTCACTTTGGTGCCATCAGACCAAAACCACTCATTCTTCTGCAATGTTATAAAGGGACCGTTTATTAGTAGAGATAGAACAAATCCGATACCCAAATGATTTCTGTGAAAACATACTGGATATCAGATCCCATAAGAACTGGAATTGAACACGGAAAAGGAACTAGAAATGTATACATATCAAGAGCCTTGAGTTATTCTTTTGTTACGATTGGTTTTACTATAATAATACTTTAAACTTTATTATATTTATAATCCTCATCCAAACAAGTGTTTTTTGCATGAAACACCATGAAGTGCGTCAGTTAAAAAAAAACAACATAACTTTTGAAAGCTTTAAACGTACAAGCTTTATCAACATTATTTTACCTTCTGACAGTCAGACAGGCCAAGCCAAGTTGGGGGCTCCACGGGGTCAAATGCACGGATAAGGGCCTTGGCCATCAGATAGTCCTTCTGACTGTGCACTGACATCAAGTTTGCGCTTAATTTCAGACAGTGTTTCTAGAAAGGAGAGAAGACTCAATGGCATCACTGCACATTCAATAACTGCGCTTATTATTAGTAATTCTCCTATTAATATACTCTATTTCCATATCCAAAGCCTACATGAAACTGCATAATTTATTTCATAGTTCACTCTAAAACCCAATGAATGCATCTACATTTATGATATTACTTCTTCTTCTGCAGGCTAAAGTCTAACACAGTATATGAAATAGGTGTATACGACAACTGCAACGGATTATACTTTGTGAAGTAGATTTAAATTTAATTATTCATTAATCATTATTCATTACACACAATCATCCATAATAATTATTGACCTGAATTCCCTTTTAAATAATTTAAACATTGGCCTATCTGTTGAAATTAAGTGCAAATCCTCCTTTGCCAGCCTCCCTGAGAATATTACAGAGTGTTCTAGGGACAATCCCAGAAAGTTTGTCTTATACAAACTAAAAAATCCCTATTTGGCAAACCTCCTGTTATGAGACTGTAAGTGAATGTTATGGGAACATTCCCGGAATGTTAGGTTGTAGTTGCAAATAATAATACCTAATAATACTTAAATAATAGTAAGTAATAGCAATCTTTGGCAAATGTTCCATGCCAGATGTCATATGACCATAATCATAGAAGAACACTGTGTTTTAAAGTTCAGAATATTTTGGGAACAGTGCTGACTTTATTAACAATAGCAGAATGACCCCTGTACAGTACGTTTTGAAAATGGCTAAAAAAAAATAAAACAAAATTGCACTGCTAAAAGGAGAGATTAAAAGTGCTGTGCTCAAATAAAGTGCAAACGTTGAAAAAAAAAAATTAGTCAAGTAGCAAGATATTTCAAAATTCAACACTAAATATCACTGAGCTCTGAAATTCTCATGTGCATTACTTCATCTGATCTGGTGAGTCTTAAAACTTATCTGTAGACAGTATTCTGACAGAGAACCCAGTTGTGAAAAGCAGAATTAAATAAAAGCTTGCCAGGGAGTGCACTTTATAAATGACGTTTACATCTCTAGTTATTCATTTGACAGATACATTTATACGCCAAGCATCTTGTGTTAAAGAACCGACAGTGATAAACGTAGAGGAAGTTAGTTTTATGAAGCATGAGTAAACATGAGCGCTGGTGCTACGTGATGCAATTAATACATTATAGAGTAGTACGAATAACTGCAAACACATGTTTATCTCAAAGCTGAAAGTGTAGTAAAATGCTATACAATATACACACCTTATCAAACCAGATGCGCATCAGAGTGATCTTAGTAGATCTCTAGAGGTTTATTTTATTTCTTAACTTTGTGAGAAATGTGGTTTACCTCAGCAGAGATCCATTTCATGGGCTGAGCAACATGCAGGAAGCAGCATCTGCCGTAGGTCACGCATCCTGATGGACAGTAAGGCGAGCATGAATGTCCTTTCAAAGAAAAATACTCATTTTCAGGGTCTGTATGTTGCAAGGAATCTAAAATAATAATATTAATAATAATCATAATATAATACTAGCCTTTTTTTTTATTTTTATTTTTGCACAATTCTATTAAAATTCCAACTCTACATTTGACCTTTCACCCAATCATTCCACTTAGACGCTGGAAAATGGACAGAAAAAGAAGGTTAGTATTTTTCTATACAGGCTTGTTGTGCTGAAAGTGTCAGTTAGATTTCTCAACTTGACCTTAAACAAGGACAAAGAAAAAAGCTTTCATTTCTCCCCAGTCATGTGATTATCAGTTAGATGATATGTGTATGATCTCTGCTCTACAGAAAGAATCAGGAAGGATGTAGGACTCTGTATACTGTTACCAGTCTAAACAGCATTTCTCAATTAATAAACTGATACTTCAGGATATAAAACTTACCAAAAGCTGTTGAACGTCAACAATTATACATTTAAAACCTGTTTGCAGTATGTGGTGTGTCTGCTATACAAGTCACAGTGTAAGTTGTTATTATAGAAATGATAATGTATGCACGTTTGCTTTTAATATTCACCTGTGAGAGGAACACCAACACGTTCTGACCAATCAGAATCGAGTATTGAACAGCACTGTGGTATACAGTAAGCTATGTTATCATAAGCCTGACTTTTGCTAGGGTTTTTGAACTTTCAGTTCTTTAGAAATCTCTTATATAAAACTTAGCTAATTCATATATATATATATATATATATATATATATGAACATTGTGTAGTGTTAATTCATTTAACAGGGACATTACAGTTAAACAGTTTTACACACAGTGCAACAGATGTAACATACTAGGGCTTCTAATGATAATGAGTATTTATTAATCACATATATATTACAGCACAGTGAAATTTCTCCACATATCCCATGTTAGGTTGGAGTCAGAGCGGAGAGCCATGATACAGCACCCCTGGTGCAGAGAGGGTTAAGGGCCTTTCTCAAGGGCCCAACAGCAGCAGCTTGGCAGGGCTGGGGTTTGAACCCCCGACCTTCCAATCAGTAACCCAGCGCCTTAAACGCCAAGCCACCATTGCCCTTAGCCACCTAAAGCATCATATGCTTTTATGAAAGCAAACCGTTTCTAGTAGATTTCTTTTCCTGAAAACCCATGAATCAATTTGAAAAACTGCAGTTATTATTCTGCTGTTGTGGCATACGCAAGGATTTATACTAGCTGTAGCTTTATAAATTAGAAAGGCCAGTTTAATCAGCCTGTTGGATTTACTTGTTTCACTTATAATTGGCTCAATCAAGTCAGTATGTAGATGATGTAAACCATAACAACTCTATTTAAAAAAGTGGATTTAGGTAAACAATGGTTTAAGAAGCATCAGTTCCATTAGACGCAAGGATCAAGGATCTGTGATTTAAAAACAAACAACAATTTTATCTTTTACTTGTATTGCACAGAGTATGGTTTACTGCCTGTGTGCTTTTTGGAAATGTATTATGGATGAAGAATGTGTTTGCAACACAGCTGCCTGTTGCCATCGTGATTAATTCCTGTTGCTTGCTTAACCTGATTAGCTTGTGTATTTTAACCTTGCTCAAAGATGCTGCGAGTTTGGTGATGTAGGTTATCACTACCATTCTAAACAACTAGTTATCTATTACACTATATTTTGACCTGACCCATGATTACTTAACCTTATATAACTTTATAGCCATTTTTCTCACAGAAACACACAGAGAACTTTATTAGAATATTCTTAGTCTATAATAATTGCGTGATGAGCTCAGACACTTTACTAGATTAGTAGTTCTGCTATCATAGTCGTTGCACTTTATTCAGGGAAACACCAAACCTTTAGTTTTGTTCTCTTATGCTAGGTCATTAGCATCCATTTAATATGATGTAGCAAGCATATGTCTTATTAATTCCTGAAACAGTTTGATCATTAATCAGAAACTAAGCCTACTGGAGGGTGTTCTCCCAACTTTAATGGATGAAATCATTTAAATTTCAAGGTCAATCCTACATCTAAAACCGTGCACTCGGACATGGATATTTGCACTGAAATGTCTCAAATTACATGTTTATATTTTGTATTAAACTGAAATGAAAGATCAGTGAACAGCAGCCTTTATACGAATTCTCACCTATGTAACAATTTTAATAAAATATTGCCAATTTTAGACATTGCACTAGAATATACTAGCTACGAATAAATCCTCCAACTCAGTGATGTAACATTCTATTATGGTGACATTATAGAATACTCCTACCATAATACCATGTTAGCATTATTGTATCTGAAATGCTAATACCAGAGATGATAACTGTACTGTATATGAAATAATTTCATAAAGACATTTAAGATCTTATTTTATTTATTATTTATTTTTTATTATCCGTATTGCTCAAATTTTCTTAAGATTTTACAGTGTGTTTTCACAAATGTATTTGTGCCATCTTAGGACAAGGAAATGCATTTTTTTTTACATCACATTACAGATGAGGTCAGAGTTTCAGTTTGATTTCTTGGCACACAGAAAAGGAAAGCTCTGATCACAGGGAATGTCATTCCAGTCCCGCTGCGCTGCAGACAGAAATGAATATTAAAATAATTAAATAATGTTGTGAAAAAATTCATTTGAAACACCAATCACTGAAGTTCATTGAAGGTACATTAAAACAAAAAACAAAAACAAACAAACAAATAAAAAAAACAGACAAACAACACAGCTACATGAGGTTTCTAGACCCACTTACTGCCCCAGTTCATATGCACACAGCACTCTCCATTTCGAAAATTTGGCTCATTTTGATTCCACTTGGTGAACGTCACTTTGGTGCCATCAGACCAAAACCACTCATTCTTCTGCAATGTTATAAAGGGACCGTTTATTAGTAGAGATAGATTAAATCCGATACCCAAATGATTTCTGTGAAAACATACTGGATATCAGATCCCATAAGAACTGGAATTGAACACGGAAAAGGAACTAGAAATGTATACATATCAAGAGCCTTGAGTTATTCTTTTGTCACGATTGGTTTTACTATAATAATACTTTAAACTTTATTATATTTACAATCCTCATCCAAACAAGTGTTTTTTGCATGAAACACCATGAAGTGCGTCAGTTAAAAAAAAACAACATAACTTTTGAAAGCTTTAAACGTACAAGCTTTATCAACATTATTTTACCTTCTGACAGGCAGACAGGCCAAGCCAAGTTGGGGGCTCCACGGGGTCAAATGCACGGATAAGGGCCTTGGCCATCAGATAGTCGTTCTGACTGTGCACTGACATCAAGTTTGCGTTGAATTTCAGACAGTGTTTCTAGAAAGGAGAGAAGACTCAATGGCATCACTGCACATTCAATAACTGCGCTTATTATTAGTAATTCTCCTATTAATATACTCTATTTCCATATCCAAAGCCTACATGAAACTGCATAATTTATTTCATAGTTCACTCTAAAACCCAATGAATGTATCTACATTTATGATATTACTTCTTCTTCTGCAGGCTAAAGTCTAACACAGTATATGAAATAGGTGTATGCGACAACTGCAATGGATTATACTTTGTGAAGTAGATTTAAATTTAATTATTCACTAATCATTATTCATTACACACAATCATCCATAATAATTATTGACCTGAATTCCCTTTTAAATAATTTAAACATTGGCCTATCTGTTGAAATTAAGTGCAAATCCACCTTTGCCAGCCTCCCTGAGAATATTAGAGAGTGTTCTAGGGACAATCCCAGAAAGTTTGTCTTATACAAACTAAAAAATCCCTATTTGGCAAACCTCCTGTTATGAGGCTGTAAGTGAATGTTATGGGAACATTCCCGAAATGTTAGGTTGTAGTTGCAAATAATAATACCTAATGATACTTAAATAATAGTAAGTAATAGCAATCTTTGGCAAATGTTCCATGCCAGATGTCATATGACCATAATCATAAAAGAACACTGTGTTTTAAAGTTCAGAATATTTTGGGAACAGTGCTGACTTTATTAACAATAGCAGAATGACCCCTGTACAGTACGTTATGAAAATGGCTAACAAAAAAATAAACAAAGGAGAACTAAATGCTAATGTTAGGGATATGTTCTCTGTTTGCAGGGTCAATAAATTAACAGTGAATACTTAATATCTAAAAAAACAAAAAACAACACACACACGCACACACACACACACACACACACACACACACACACAAACACACACACACTATTGTTCTAATTAAATACGAGTTTCATCACAATGAAAATTTAAAAAAATCCTGCCTAATACCAATAAATATGAATACAGTTGAATTGAAATTAATTGAACCTCAGCAGAAGCCCAGTCTATCTTTGAGCTGTGATAACTGTAGCAATATCCATTATATTTCACCCAGCCGAATGGACAGCATCCCAGGCATGTCCCCACTTCAGTTTGCTTCATGGCTTCTGAAAAGGAAATACACAAAGAGAGTAGCTTATTTATAACTTCAGTTGTAGGAAATTATAATATTTTTATTAAAAAGTCAGTACCGAGTACTGAGGAATTCTTTAAATAATGTTGCTGATTTGTGCAAGTTTGTAATTACCTTGTACAAGCTGATCAAAATAACCCTCTAGAAAAAATGAAAAAGAGAAGAGAAAAAAAAGAGACGTGTCAGTAGTGCTGGTGGCTATAACGACTCTTTTACTGATTATTTTCAAGGCGTTCATTTGATTATTACCTGAAAGAGGTTTCTCCACATCAGCTTATATGGAGAGAAAACATTATTTTTAGTACATGCGTCTATGTTTATTAATTTGAATGACAAAGTAAGGTTGCAATATTAAAAACACAATTTTAAGAGTCACTAGCCCGAGCTATTGCACATGATATTTTCTTTAACAGCTACAAAAATGTCATGAATGCACAAGAATATTATAACTACATATTTTAACTAGTTATGGACAGGTTTGAAAAGCTTTAACTGTATTAATCTTAGTTACCAGAAGCTGCTGCTGCAATGGCGAGAATAAGAAGCAAAACCACTTCAGTCTGACGAGCCATAACTCTAGTTTTTCATGCACTAAAAGAAAAGCATTCATTAATTAAATTACATTCATTAAATAAACCTGGGACAGGTAACAATCCTTAAAAGTTCCTTAAAATGACACTTACCTCTAATCAGGAGACTCTTTTTGCTTGATATAAAACATGAGTGAAGTGATGGCGCTTATATAGTAATGGGAACCCCTATCACCACCACTACCAAAATAAAATGTTGATCTGAGGCTAACGCCTAAGAAGGTCATGTCATGTCACTTAGACCAGTACAGAATGTTTATCTGCATGCAGAGACACAAACATGTTCTTCTCTTCAAGGTTCATCTGCATATCTTATAAGACCCTGAAATAAAGCCTGTTTGAACTGCCTCAAACCGCTTCTCATCGGCACACAGAAGTATATCATGCTCTGCATTTCATATATATAGTAATTGTTCAGCACAAGTGCCTCAGAGCGCTCTCATTATTCTATCCTGTGTTCTTCTATCCTGTACTAACCATCTTTCTGTAATAAACCTTTTTTCCACCTCAGAGGACGCGTCTGCGAGTGTTGTCTAATTTCCACGACACTTGTTATAGATCTCCTTATCAAAACTTTCTGGCTTCATCTGACCCCACCCTGTCTAAACTATCTAAACTCTACAGTTTCAGAAGGGACACAGATAGCATCACACAGATGTGTGCATCACCGCCAAACCACAATCCAACTCAGTAAGAAAGTGAAGGCATGCCTCTAAATACAAGGCCAGATTTACTGTAAAAAGCTTCCAGTTTATTTGAATTATCTAACAGTTATACATAACTGATCCGTCAAGACTAATTTCCATTCCTTCATGAACCATGATCTGCTTTTTCAGCTGCCTAGGCTAGTAATTTCTCCACATCTAAATAACTTTCAGATCTACTTTTTGAATATAACCAGATGCTCCCAGTAACATTAAATACACAGGATATAAAGTACATATATCTTTAATGATACTTATCCAGAAACGCAATATATATATATATATATATATATATATATATATATATATATATATATATATATATATATCATGCACAATACAACATAGTACCGTGACAAACGAATCTGTAATTATTAAAGTTATCTGTGCAATAAAGGTTCTTATCACTTACATCTTCTTGGATATCTTGATTGGACAATCCCTCTAATTTCTCCATCTGGGGATTAATAAAGTATTATCTTATCTTATCTTCTCCCAGGACTGTCAGTATGCCCTAGATGAACTTAAGCAACATTTGGTCTGATTCTGAAATGATTACATGGCAAAAAATGCCAAACAACAACAACATCCCCAGAATGTTTAATGCCGACTGTTAAAAGTTATAACTATATATATATATAAAAACATAACCACTTCATATTGATGTCTTGTTAATAGCCTTGAAGTAATCACTGATGGTTAAGCATTAAAGGCAGTTGTTGACATCATTCAGTCATGTTGTCTGGAACTTTATATAACTGGACCCTAACAATGTTTAGTTGAATTCACCTGTTCTAAGAAATAATTTTCATTGAGTGGCTAAAAGATGTAGGTTTGCTGACATCTTTGTAACTGGCAACTTGATAATGATGGTCAGAATTTTCTGAACCTTTCTACTACAGGTTTGTTACCAAACCCAGAGGTAATGCAAACGTTTAAAACAGGCAAAAATCAAACTGTGTAAATGGTCACACTTCAATTTGTCGTCTAGGCAAATTATAGTTTGCGAGGTTGTAATTTGATGATGGTCAAGTACTGGAGGGGAAGATGGAGGTGATGTGTACACACACATATCCAGTGGAAGATTCTATAGTTACACTTTATCTGACAAGAAACTGGCAACACAATATAAATATAAAAAATGCTACCCTGGGACAGTGGTATAGGATTGGTACCAGGCCTGCCACTACTGCAAAGTAGGGCCTTTCTCCAATTACTTTTTAAAAACTTAAATCATGGAGAAATAGATTTAATAAGTTCAGGGGCTTGGATACATATGATCATTTACATCATGTGTTGCAGCTGCATTTTTCTTCATTGAGAAGAAGAATGGTCAGCTTCATCTACGCATTGATTATAAAGGCTTAAACTACAGAACTGTCGAACACTGCGATTCATTCCTGCTACTTTCACAGTCTTTAGAACAGCTAATGGGGAAAGAAATATACCCAACACTGTACCTGAGATGTTCTCAACTGATATGTTGACATGCAAATGGAAAATGTGATTTCTGTGACCGGTCATTCTTTTCAAAATGATAACCATTTAAGAAATAATTTCACAAACACCAAAGTCTAAAGTTTTTTTTTTATTGCTGAAATTATGCTAAACTGGCACAGTGAGGATTTTGTAAATCCATCAGTGACAAGAAAAACTTAGTATAATAGTATTATAGTTGGTGAGGGGAAGCTGTGAGCATTTCAGTAAAGCTTCTTGGCACACACAAAGGGAAATTTCTTTTTACAGCGAATGTCATTCCAGTCCCTTTGTTCTGCAGACACAGAAAAAAAAAAGATTTTAAAATGACATTTTAATAAAAAATGACACACTAAACCTGAATTTATAAAATATTCGAAACACAATACAGCTACAAAAGAAATTTCTAAATCTGCTTACTGCCGTAGTTCATATGCACACAACACTCTCCAAGGAGATGATTTGGTTCTCTTGGGTTCCACTTGGTGTAAATCAATTTGGTGCCATCGGACCAAAACCACTTATATTTCTGGAAGTATGAACAGTGGACAGTCCATTACAGGCTATAATACTTGATAAAAGTGCGATATTTCCTTCATCTGACTATGTTTAATTTTAAAAATGTTGTTGGATACTTAGCGAACCTTCTGACAGCTAGAAAGGCCGATCCATGTTGGATTCTCCGCGGAGTCATGAGTACGGATAAGGGCCTTGGCCATTCGATACTCGTTTTCACTGTGTATTGAGATCAAGTGTCCGCCGAGATCCTGACATTGTTTCTAGAAAAAGAAAAAGAGCATCATCGCACATTCATTAACTGCATTCATTAATTATGGAGCATAATTTTGCATCTTGATGTAAGGTGGAGCCTCTGTCATACTGTATACAGGTCATATATAGAATTTTACTTTTTGCAGGCAGGGATCCTTTTAATGTACAAAGTACAGATTTATTTTACAAACACAATCCAAGTATTTAATTATAATGCTGAGTATTTAAATGTACAGTAATGTTAAAGTCATAGAGCTTTTCATTCCAGAACTGTCCACATAGAGAACACGTTAAGTCCAAATTGACATCATTTGAAGTCTTGTTTGTGTTTGAGTTATTTAGTTTTTATGAAATCCATTGTCACACCAGCTCAGGACGATACCTCACCACATGACTGCACCAGAATTTTAATCATTTCCTCGCTGATGTTTTCAATATCCTGTTCACAGAACCTATATAAACGACTCAGTGCAAAGCCTTATTGCCTGTGTGTTCAGTTTGTGCCAGTTCTGAGCCATTTATCTCGTAACTAACTTCTGTCTATGACCTTGCCTTGCCTTTGTTGATTTCTCCGTTGTGGATAGCCCTTTTTCCTTGATTTTGTCTACCCTGTGTGGAACTCTGTGTGCCTAACGTTTGCCTGTGATTTGACCTGATATTTCGAATGGTAAATAGTGGATTGTTTGCCGCAGTAAAGTAAAAGAGTAGAATCTTTCTGTTCTGTGCTATTACTGATTGCTAATCTACAGTTTATTGCTAATCGCATAATATATCATATCTGTACAGTTAATATCCACTGCACCATTGCTATGCTAATAGGTAAGCATATAATTACACTGCACTCTTTAACAAAGACAGCAAATGTGAATAAAGATGAAATGAATTGAACTGAACCTCAGCGGAAGCCCAGATCATCTTGGCGGCCTGATATATGAGGCAACGTCCGTTATATTGCACCCAGCCCAGTGGACAGCATTTGGAACATCTATCATTTACTTGACGCTGTTCGGCTTCTGACTCATTGGTAAGGAAATAACAACAAAAAAAGTTTAAAAATAAACAAACAAACAAGCAAACAACCAAAAATTAGACAGTTGCTTATTTATACGGTGCTGCCGAGGCGACATGTTGGCTAATTTTTAATAAGGAATGGCCAGAATTTAATACAAGGCCACTCATTAAGCTTCTAGAGATCTTTGAATGACACATTACGACAAGTATATACCACTAGCCCACTTTTCCACCACATAATTAACTGGAGGTAACTTGTTAAGTATGATGTCTTTGAGCTCAAGTTATACAGTTAGCGGCCATGACTTTGACTTCTCGTATTGAAACACATTGACTTCAATATATGAACTTGTGGCATCAGTATATGAATTGTGGTCATGCCCTTTTAAAAACATGTTACATGTCTACCATGTAGCCTCAGTGGCTCTGTATGTTTAAGTTCTTTAACAATCAAACAATAGATTTTAATTCAGTAAAATATTCAGTAAATACAGTAATGCATTATTGTGTTCTTTATATATATGAAGGTTTTTTTTATTTACCCTGTACGATCTTATCAAAATAAGCATCTAGAAAACAGAAAAAGACAGAGATATATTAGTGCCGGTGGTTGCTTTGACTACTCTTGATCCTATTTAAGTGATTAGTTTTATTTAAATTAATTATTTAATAATAATTAATTCATAATTATATTTGAATTTTTTTACCTGACAGAGGCATCACCTCAGCAGCTTAAAAGGAGAAAAAAAATGGTAAAGATCAACATACATGGTAAATTATTCTCTAATTTTGTAGACAGAGAGAAAGCAGCTTTTGATGGCCAAAGAGCATTGAGAGATCACAGCAATTTGGCTACAATATCACAAGCAAGTCATGTTTTTTAATAACAGCTTTTCAAATGTGCAAAGAACACTACAATTGTCGAATAACCAAACAGCTACTGTGTATTAACAATAATATCATTTTAGAGGAATTTTTGAAGTAGCCATGCTCCTGTAACTGTGTTATTTTGAGTTGTAGGTATCCTGCATAATAGAGCTAAGACTCTTACACAAAGCTGTTGCTGCTGCGGCGAGTAAAAGAAGTAACACCACATCAGTCTGACGAGCCATAGTTCTGGATTATCATGCACTGCAAGAAATTGAGAAGTTAAAGCACAATTACTGAACACAATGCACACCCCAAAAAACATCCACTTACATCTAATCAGGAGTCTCTTCTTGATGTAACACACTGAGGTAAGTGGTGTTGCTTATATAGTGATGGGGATAGAAACTTCCCCTATTCTAAAGGAGAATAACAATCATTTGAACTTGAGTTAATGATTATTTTATATATACACTGTTCCTTGCAGATGCAGGGCCAAGGACATAGTAATATTACAGCTGACAGATGGCATGTTGAGTTGGAAATGTTTGGATATGTAAATGATTTAACACTGTTAATTGTTACTGTTGCTGTATGTTCAAACTGCATGAATTAAAGAGGAAAAGAATAATATGAAAAACTAAAACTGTAGATACTTTTCTAATCATCCTAGAATTTATTTATTTATTTATTTTTTTTTTTCAAAAACCTGCAAAATTAAAAATCAGTAGTCAGTCGTTTTTAATCATATCTGCTGAGTATATTACCTGGGCTGGGTACAAATGATTTAAAAAGGGCCTCTAAGAAAACACACAAATACGCAACTTGGGAAATGTAAAAGGCTGTAATGCATAAATGAACTCTAACTCATTATAATGTAATATTCAATAATGCTTCAAGAATTTAGCCATACACTCCCTCAAGTTAACCAGTTCTACTTCCCTTTTTCTTTTTCCTTGCCTGACTTGTGAGACATTTTAGCAAACTTGCGGGAATTAAAAGAAAATACTAGCCAGAGACTCGGTATGGTATATGAGACCATGTCTATAATTAGCCATAAAGTTTCAGTAGTGGATGAGCTAAATTGTCTATTGGGATTGCCAACTATTTATTACATGTGCAGTGTTTCATCTGTATTTGCAGTGACTTTGGCTCTTGACACTAGAAAACCATGTCAAGCTTCCCATCTGTATTTGCTCTGACTTCGACCTGTCATTATGTAACCCGGTGTATACAATAGTTTCAAGTAATTCTGCCATGCAGTGTTTTTCATTTTCCCAGCTCCATCTTATGAACTGTGCAGGATAGAAGGCCTACAGAATGTTGCTTTAAAACCCTGTTCCTGGAGATCTAACTTCCTGAAGACTTTAGCTCCCCTGCCTTAAGAAGTTCTTGATTAATTAAAACAGGTGTGTTCGATTTTGGTTGGAGATGAAACCTGCAGAAAGGTAGATCTTAAGGAAGAGGGTTGGTGACCACTGCTTTAAAACATAATCATTCTGATCAAGCACGTGATGAAACATGGAGTATTTGATTAAGAAATTGTTTCTCTTGCAGACACTCGGTTTTGGGATGATGATAATAATTGTAAACAAGTATTTAATTGTCTTTACCCCCAAAATATCTGCAAAAGAAAGCAGCACATTGCATAAGTATTCACTCGATCTTTTCTACATTTTGTAGAAATAATTGAGATTTTATTTTATGATTATAGTCTATGATTTATAAGAAAAGAAAAGAAAAATCTTTTGCAGGGTTTCAAGGTGACCTGGTTGCCTTGAAACCCTGAAATTCTGAAAGCCTTGAAACCCTGAAATTACTTCTGAATCAAACACTTGCCATCAGAAATCACATAATTAATTAATAATTAGTTAATAACCTATGTGTAAATTAAAGAGAATATAAATAAACAGACAGCACCATGAAGACCAAAGTTTTATCCCAAGACATTTTGGACAAAGAAGGACAAAGGTCTGGGAATGTATCAATCAGGGTTGATAAAAAAAAAAAAACACCCCAAAACTTTTGAATATCCTGTGGAGCATGATTAAATCTATTATTAAAAATAGAAAGAATATGGTACAACCAGGTCTCTGCCTAGAGGAGGTTCATTGACCAAGTAAAGTGGGCATTAGTCAGAGAAGCAACCAAGAGGTCAAGGGTTAACTCGGAAGGATCTGATCTTAGTTTGCTAGAAGGCACATTGGGGACTTGGGGGGGTTGGGGGGCTTTACTCCTGGTACTCAGCTTTCCTCCCTCAGTCCAAAGACGCTGTAGGCTGATTGGCATTTCCAAATTTTCCATAGTGTGAATGTTTGTGTGTGATTGTGTCCTGTGATGGGTTGGTACCCCGCCAACACGCTTCTATAAGCGGTATAGAAAATGGATGGATGGATGGATGGAATATTTCATGGACAATTTTGGATGAGAGAACAGTTTAATAAAAAATACAATATACACAACTGAGCAAAAACTATATACACAACAAATTAAACATAAAAAATGAACCTGCATCACTTTCACTTGGTTCTATTGCTGACAACAGCCCAAAAGATTATAGCACCTAGACTGTTTAGCTTGGTGAAAGGTTTGAGCCCAGGAAAATAATTTCTTCATTGGTTATTATCATGTGAGTTGCTATGCTTCTGAAAAGACCTGTAGATGACTGACGTTTTGAACACTGGAGCTGTGATTAAAGTCAAGAGGCTATTGTTGTCTTAGCTAGTAATAATGAGCTATCAACTTAACATGTGTTAGCCTAACACTCCTTACTCTAAGTACTACCTAGCTAGCTAGTTAGCCGCTAACTTTTTCCATTCCAATTACATCAAGAACCCGAAGCAAGAAAGCAGACAAAAAAAAAAAATCTAATTAATTAGCATTAAGTTCTTACCAGGGTTTTGAGTCTATTTCTGCTCTTCTTCCCTTCTTTTTGTGCTTTTCTACTTCAGATAGATATGAACCTTTTATGATCAGGACATGTTCATGATTTTCTGACATTATTTACATGATTTATGTAATTTATTTATACATACATGTCAAAATCTATTCTTTTTACACCACATGGGGGACCCCTTGCAACTGCCTATTTCAACAATTGCAACAATTTCACCAAATGACAGTAATGTGAGCATATGTACTTCAAAAATCATGAGGCCCTGGTAGTCCAGGTGCCCTAAACGTCTGCTTATGCCACTTCTAACAGCTCTGGACACATATACCAAGGTGATAAAAGGGTGATTTACCAAGTACTGATCGAGAGGGTGAATATTTATGCACCTAACAATTGCTTTTGTAATTTACTTAACAATAAAATACCTATGTACAGACATATTGTAACAATAGAGACTCAGAAAAAGTGTGAGAACCCCTTTTCAGAAGTTTATTTAAAAAATAAAAACAGACAGTCCACAATCCAAACTTGATTAACCAATCCAAAGCCCAAATACTAATATGAACAGTTACATCGGTGAAATGGAGATCCAAGAGACAGAATACCATGATAGCAAAGGTCATAAACCATACAGGCAATAAAGCACATCTCAGAACTTATGCAAAACACTAAGAATCAGTAAGTCCATGAACCAGGAAGAACCAGGATGTGATCTAATAGTGAGTGTGTGTCAGAGGTTGGGATAGAAGTCAGGAGTGCAACATCTGCTAACCGGGAGGGGGGATTTCCATTATCTCTGTTACACATATTGTTTAAATTAAATGGTAAAAATCCCAATTATGTCCATTTCAATTCCAGGTTGTAGTTGTACAAAATGTGGAAAAAGTTAAAGGTGCTAAAGATATTGTGATATTTCCATCTTTGGATATTTCTATGTTGTGTTCCAATTGTCTTTTGGTTTTTAAACCTAGACTATTGTAATGACTATTGTTATTCTAATTACCAATACAGTTTCTATTATAATCATGGATTTGATTGTAATGATAATATCTATGTGTTTCAACCCAAGCCATGGATTTGAACCATGGGCTTTAAAACCCTTCACACTCATTACTTTGGCACTGTTACTTATTAAACCTCTTCTGGATCATCAGAGATACAATAAAATATCGAGCACCACCCATTACAAGCTATCTAACACCTGTATGTTGTCATAAGGAAAGCAAATATCATCAGACGGTACCACTTTCATGTCCTCTATCAAGAACTTCAGGCATGTTCAGGATGTTGCTAATAAAGCCTAAATAAAGCTAATAAAGACAAGACAAACATTCACACTGCTACTCTTATCAACAATAATGGAAATCTACACCCCAACTGACTGTTCATATCAGACTTATTTGCTTATTTTACCATACTAAAACTACAAAAAAAAAAAAAAAAACACACACACAAAACATTTACACAATGTTTACATGTATACATTATACATTACACAAGTGAAACACCTGTTTTCTGACTTTACATGGCCTATAATGCAATCAGTTTTAAACCTAACTACCAGAAGTGTATAAATGTAATAATGGCATGTAAAGTGTAAAGTACTCACTACAGTAGCTGTCATTTACTGTCAGTTGTGTTAGCATTTTTGTGTGGACTATAGACAGATTGACATATTTCCAAACAATCACCAGTCCAGTATTCATCTTTTATTTGATATTGACAGATTATGATAATTTACTACAGTGTGATTTTGTAAATGTATAAAATTTTACGTCCTGAAATGAACCCACCATTGGTTCTCTGCAGGCCACTTGAATTTTTCTCATTTTAACTTTGGCAAACCATGGCTTCATTGAGCTCGCTCTCTACACAGGGACATTGTCATGCTGGAGCAGGTTTGTGGGCCTCTTAATTCCAGTGAAGGGAAATTGTAATACTACAGCATACAAAGACATTCTATACAATTCTGTGCTTTCAGTTTAACCACAGATGGATGTCAGGTCTCAACATACTATTGGCCATATAGTGTATTAACTTGTGATATCAAAATATGTTTGTTGTCACACCGCATTAAAAAATAACCACCATGTAACCTGAGACAATGTAATACTCCTCAAAGTGTGTTATTCGTAGTATCCTGCATAATAGAGCTAAGAATCTTACCAAAGGCTGTTACTGCTGTGGTGAGAATAAGAAGTAAAACCACTTCAGTCTGACGAGCCATAGTTCACGCACTACAAGAAAAGCATGGCATGTTAATAAATAAGAATTAAATATTTTATATCTCATCAAAATTCCACTTACATCTAATCAGTCTAGGGCAACCTATTCTGTGAAAAGAGTCTGAATTTCCGACGTCTACCTCAGGATTTTGATTTAGATATGAGAGAATTAACCATGCATATTATGGAACAAAATCATATAGTATTACTCCTTATAAACGCCTTTAAAAGCATTCCGTAATATCCTGAGGTCACACACAGACCCAGCATTAAATGTAAAAAAAAGAAAAGAAAAAGAAAAGGACAAAAATTCTGTTTTGAATGAGTTGAGATTTATAGTCACTACTTTTCAGTAAGGATGAGTTAATACACATCAAAGCAGCAGAACAAAAACCCCTTGAGGTCTGATTGGGCTATCAGAAGCAAAAATAAATAATACATTTGATAGCAGATACAAAAAGTAAATAGACTCTCTAAAAGGTTTTATGCCTAGCCAAAACCCCCCACCCCACAAAACGTAGTCTCTTATTGAGGGGTTAATTGACCACCAAATATTTATAAGTCCTAAACTATTGGCACAGGATGTCACCTCAATGCCAGAACCTTTGTTGCTTCCTACTCCTGGTAACACAGAGGGGCCTACAAACGTGGTCATTCTGATTGCACACACCTGGAATCAATTACTCGATCACTATCCGCAGTATTTAAGGACTCACTTCAACTATGCACTTTGTGAAGTATATGCTCAGTGTCCTGTATATGCAAAACCAAGCATTGTTATTCTGGTTATGATTACAGTTCTGGTTATTTGGTTTATGTCTTTGTCTTTTGCCCATCTCATTCTGTTTTCACATCACCTGACATCTGCCTGTACTCTGACTTTGATTCCGCTGAACGTTTTTTAATTTTTTCCCCCCCTGTTTCACAGTAAAGACTCACCATTGCCACCGTCTGACACAGAATTGCAGAACACTTGTTGCCGGCCCTTGTTCTTTTGATATCAAGATGTGTCGAGAGATAGATATCAAACAACGTTAAAATCCCCACCCATGATGAGCAATCAATCAGTTCTAGCATCTTTGTGGTGATTGTGCCATAAAACGTTTTGGTTATATGCCCAGTATCGATGTTTCGGCTATAAAACACATAAAAACAGCTACTGTACAAAGCAGATAAAGCACAATGTAGCATGATAAGTTCATTCCACAAAGTTATGATTATAAGTTGAAACTACTCAGTAAACGTCCCAATATATGAGCAATAACAATAAAAGTAATAATAAAAAAACACCCTATGATATTTTACAAAAATACTTTTTTACAGTAGGGTCCATCAACAATAATTTTGGCGAAAAATACATTTTGTCCATAACAATATTCAGATTCTATTACTGCCCTGTGATGAACTAGTGTATTCCCATTTCATGCCCAGTGTTCCCGGGATAGGCTCCGGACCCACTGCAACCCTAGTAAGGACGAAGTGGCTACTTGGCATGCGAAAACGGGAGAACTGGTAATGTACAAATTATTCAGTCCCTGAACATGCATGTTGCACTATTGCAAGATTGATTTTGAGAAAACAGTTAAACATCAGAAAGCAGGTCCTGAAGTGGTTTGGGCCTTCAAATAATCAAAGTAGTGTTTTTGGTTAATTTGAAACTATAACTATAAACAAGGTAATCAAAGCAAGTATATCATCTACCTAAGAAAAAAATGCCTAGAAACTGCAGCTGGATATGGATACCAGTCATGTTATTGTCATCCATCTTTACTGCTCCAAAACTCAAACATGGTGTTTTCCAAACTGGTGTTTGTTAACATTTTTGCCAGACCTATAAGTAGCAGATCAGTGCATCTCATAAGCAAGGCACGTCTGGAAGTAATATAGACCTCAAAATTCCCCCAAAATATATTTCACGGACACTTCAGTACAGTACAGTATCTGACTATAGAAATATTATTAAATATTATACTTCTCAGACCCCTGGTGTCCCTTGAACCCACTTTTTGAACCAGTGCCTTAAGGGTTCTTTGGAAGGTTGTGATGAAAGTATTCTTTTTGGAGTTTTTTC
>NC_071261.1:29988831-29998831 GCF_023375685.1 Ictalurus furcatus
TGGTTCCTTTATTGTAACACTATATATATATATATATGTTTTTCTATTAGGGAGATATTTTATGATCAAGCACACACACACACACACACACACACACACACACACACACACACACACAATCCCATCAGGCTGATTGGACACAGAGGACCGCCCTGTGTAAGCAATTGAACCGCTCTCCAAAAATAAACGCGCCCTAACTTTTTCTCGGGCGCTGCTTTGTCTCAACCCGTCCCGCTGTTTTATTTTCGATAATGGCACCGGCCCTGTCCCGCTCCGTCCCGATTGCCTTTGTGAGATTTCCCTTTTTGCGAAATCCACTGTCCCTGTTTCTCGTCATGACGCAGGCTGCTCAAGCCCTGTTGCACTGTGGCATGGTTCCTGAAGCACACTCCACCCTTCACGCTCCATATCCCCAGCTCACAGGAGGAGCTGGAACGGACCGGAATCATGAGAAAACAGCCAAGCCCCGCCGCACGCTGGGCCCGAGAGCCGCTCTCATCCGCGTGCAAGATCGGAGGCGGCGAGCTGCTAACTCGAAACCGCTGCATTTCGAAAGACAGAGACACCTGCTCGAGTTCCCGCGGATTAATAACGCGTCTCAGCTGGGGCCGGCCGCTTTCATCTCGCTAGGCTCCTTTAGCTTCTCATAAAGACGTCTTTGTGTCAGAGTCGGTGAAAATGGCGAGGGCTTTCCTGTGCCTCGTTCTCATCCCCTCTTCCCCTCTACTGTATTATTTGGGAATGAAACACAGATCTGTTTGAACAGGCTGCAGTTACGCAGCTGAACACAGACATCGGCCCCCTGTGATCAGGGACCCGAGGTCCTGCGAAAATACAGAAGAAGAGAAGAAAAAGTTTTCATTGTTTCATAATGAATACTCAGCAGTTAAATGATGCAAACAGAATGAATATGCGACGTGGATTTGCCGGAAAAGTCTACAAACGTCGCTTTATTAATGTGTCTAATTTGACACAATTTGTATTTTAATTCTAATATTTAAAACCTACAATTTCTCCCTTTGTGTGTGTGTGTGTGTGTGTGTGTGTGTGTGTGTGTGTGTGACGTGCGCCACACTCTATTTATCTCAAACAACAAGATGACAAGTACATCATCGGATAAATAGACTTAATCGTTCTAAATGAATAATTATACATTTGAATAATAATTAAACCGAATGAATCGTGATAATCAGACAAACAAACAAACAAATATACAAATAAATAAATGCACAATTTATACACACACGTTGAGTACGTTACTCCGTTCTTACTGATGTTAATACAATCATTAAAAAAAAACCCCAAAAAAAACATGCATAAAAAATACTTTCATACAATACTTTAATACAATTAATCATTAATACTAATAATAGTATATTATGGGATGTAATATTTAGGCTACAATAAAATAACAGCTTTTCATTTCTTATTTTTTCATTCTTTCTTTCTTATTATTAGTAAAATGTTTTTACACAACCATTTACACACAATTACAACTAGTTAATAAATGTGTTGAACATAGTCTGTTGAAAATATAGATGATTTTGATATATATATATATATATATATATAGAGAGAGAGAGAGAGAGAGAGAGAGAGAGAGAGAGGTAGATAGATAGATAGATAGATATCCTTTTAATTTAAAAATTCTTTCTGATTTGTGATTCGTTGTGTAACAGACAGTTTAGAGAACTTGACGTGAACCTGCGTATTGTAACTAATGCCGTTCAAGCCGAGCAATCTTGCGTACAACTGACAAGAGGAAATCACAGGGATCATTGTTTACAGATGCACACACACACACACACACACACACACACACACACACACACACTGGATTTCTTGAATGATGAAGCTTATATTATATTGTATTAATTCAAATGTGAAGTTATAAAAACTGCTGTCAGATTAAATCTCCATCTGTCCTTTTTATTTAAGACTACTTTTCTACCTCATTTGAAATGGATGATTAATATTCTTATTAATATTCACTACTATATATATATATATATATATATTTTATAAACCGTTGAAATCTAGACATATTTGTTTAAAATAAAATTAATTCCCAGACGTTTTCCTTTGTAAGTAATGTGATACATCAAATGAATATAGTCCATTACAAGATATTTATATACTATCACTACTACTTCTATTAGTATTACTATTACTATTACTATTACTACACACACAAAACTATTTGATTTTTACTTTTAGGTTACATATCATAACTTACTTTAGAAATAATCACGAATGGAAATAAATCGACTCGGGTATTGTATCTACAGGCACCTTCAATGTAATAGAAGTCATTTTCATCATTTCAGTGTTAAGAACATCCAGTATAATGGTGAAACCTTCTGGCTATTGCAGCCTGTATTGTTGTTTAGAGCCATAGAAAGCGTAGATACTCAAATATAGATCGGATAGAAAGTGTAGATACTCAAATATAGATCGGATAGAAAGTGTAGATACTCAAATATAGATCGGATAGAAAGTGTAGATACTCAAATATAGATCAGATTGAAAGTATAGATACTCAAATATAGATCAGATTGAAAGTATAGATACTCAAATATAGATCGGATTGAAAGTATAGATACTCAAATATAGATCGGATTGAAAGTATAGATACTCAAATATAGATCGGATAGAAAGTGTAGATACTCAAATATAGATCGGATAGAAAGTATAGATACTCAAATATAGATCAGATTGAAAGTATAGATACTCAAATATAGATCAGATTGAAAGTATAGATACTCAAATATAGATCAGATTGAAAGTATAGATACTCAAATATAGATCGGATTGAAAGCATAGATACTCAAATATAGATCAGATTGAAAGTATAGATACTCAAATATAGATCGGATTGAAAGTATAGATACTCAAATATAGATCAGATTGAAAGTATAGATACTCAAATATAGATCGGATAGAAAGTGTAGATACTCAAATATAGATCGGATAGAAAGTATAGATACTCAAATATAGATCAGATTGAAAGTATAGATACTCAAATATAGATCAGATTGAAAGTATAGATACTCAAATATAGATCGGATTGAAAGTATAGATACTCAAATATAGATCAGATTGAAAGTATAGATACTCAAATATAGATCGGATTGAAAGTATAGATACTCAAATATAGATCGGATTGAAAGTATAGATACTCAAATATAGATCGGATAGAAAGTATAGATACTCAAATATAGATCAGATTGAAAGTATAGATACTCAAATATAGATCAGATTGAAAGTATAGATACTCAAATATAGATCAGATTGAAAGTATAGATACTCAAATATAGATCGGATTGAAAGTATAGATACTCAAATATAGATCAGATAGAAAGTATAGGTACTCAAATATAGATCTGATAGAAAGTATAGATACTCAAATATAGATCAGATTGAAAGTATAGATACTCAAATATAGATCAGATTGAAAGTATAGATACTCAAATAAAGATCGGATAGAAAGTGTAGATACTCAAATATAGATCAGATAGAAAGTATAGATACTCAAATATAGATCTGATAGAAAGTATAGATACTCAAATATAGATCGGATTGAAAGTATAGATACTCAAATATAGATCAGATAGAAAGTATAGATACTCAAATAAAGATCGGATAGAAAGTATAGATACTCAAATATAGATCAGATTGAAAGTATAGATACTCAAATATAGATCGGATAGAAAGTGTAGATACTCAAATATAGATCAGATAGAAAGTATAGATACTCAAATATAGATCAGATAGAAAGTATAGATACTCAAATATAGATCAGATTGAAAGTATAGATACTCAAATATAGATCAGATAGAAAGTATAGATACTCAAATAAAGATCGGATAGAAAGTATAGATACTCAAATATAGATCAGATTGAAAGTATAGATACTCAAATATAGATCAGATAGAAAGTATAGATACTCAAATATAGATCAGATAGAAAGTATAGATACTCAAATATAGATCGGATAGAAAGCATAGATACTCAAATATAGATCGGATAGAAAGTATAGATACTCAAATATAGATCGGATAGAAAGCATAGATACTCAAATATAGATCAGATTGAAAGTATAGATACTCAAATATAGATCAGATTGAAAGTATAGATATATGATTTCCATGTTTAATTTGAAATATGTAGAATGAATTATAAAGACTTGAATGTGTGTAGTTAATTCGAATTTGAGATTGATATTGTAATCGTTCAGACATCTGAAGAAAAAAAAATCCTGCAAATGATTTAAAATCATTTAAAAGATACTAATCTGGAGCAGAATGATAAGAAAATATTGTTTAAATATTATAAGTATTCTTTCTGTCATACCTGGCACTTAAGGCCAGAACACATGTGTGGATACAATGTATTATTTTCTTATTGTTCCACTCCATATTAGCGTATTTTCAATCATCTGGAATGGAATAATAAGCAAATAATAAACATTGTCTAAGATGTCTTGTTCTGTTAGCATGACTGGCGTACTTTAATTAGCCAAACAGATGCTAACCAGAGCCCGTTTAGCATGTTTCCAATGCTGTAATTAGCCAAACGTCAGTATGAGGAGTGGAGCTGAGGGCGGTACGCGGTGTGAGGGATCCGGATTAACTCAGAAAAGATATCAAATAACGCAAATCCTGAACAGCGCTTTATAGCGGGTGAACATTTATGAGGAAAAACAGGCAATAATTTGCTGTCTTACAAACACACACACTTCCCTTTGTCCTCTCAGCAGGACATGTTTTCGTAGATCGTTTGACGGAGAAATATTTGAGCTGCATGAGTTCTCGTATGAAGTTCTTCCAAGAGGGAGTGGAGGGCTGCCGAGAGCCTCCAAACAAGCCTGGCTTCCCAGAATTCAGCGGGACCCAGACGCCCACCGGTGCTCCCGCTCGTAAAGGCCCAGAGGAGGCCGGTGATGCTTGGACACGTAGATAATGACACACTCGGGCATGGTTCGCAGCAGGAGCGAGTGTGTCACTGCAGGAGAGCTCTGCTTGAGCGCTTCTGTCAGAGACTTACAACATTCTCAAACGCCAGATTCTGGGAACACATGACCTGGAAAATACGCAGTCAGGACGTGCGGTTTGGTTAACGCACGATCAGGAGCATGCAATAAAACCGTCAGAGTGCTGAGCGATCGAGGGTGAGCAGATTCGCTTACTGGAAAGACTTCGGGTTATCACTGTGCTTGGGAATATTCGCATAAGAAATATAATGTGGAAATTAACCAAGGGCCAATTTGTCCACACTGAAAAGACGCGTTCGCTGAATTCGCATCGTTAGAGTGACATAATTATCTAAGAAACATGTCATGGAAGATGTTATGCACTCTCAAGGTACTGTAGTTAATATAGTGTTACGGTACAGTACCACTGCCTGTTATTCTCGTCCATCTTAACGCCTATCTTTGACTAACTGTGCTCTTGCTAGTGTGTATTTCACGCAAAATATTATGACTGAAGCACCCATTAAAACATTCCACGTAAAGTCTATGCTTCTTTCAATTTAATTTCATAAAACAACAACGAAATACCACGTCAGTGTTCAACGGCATGATTAAAAATAGTACTTCTATATACCAAGGCGCTATTAAATTCTCGAACCTGATTGGCCAAAACGTGTTTATGAGGATTAGATTTCTATAACAGCAGCTCTGACAGTGATTCCATCTGTAATTCAATCACAGGTTTATATCAACGCACTCATTCTAATACGAGCAACTCACACAGACACGTGTACACTGTGTTTCCTCTAAGCTTCTGATGATGCTCCCTTGCAGAAAAAAAATAAATAAATCGATCCATGAAAAACACTGACATAAAACTGTATTAGTCAAACGTACTAGTGAAGTTTGGAACAGTCAAGGGTATATATATATATATATATATATATATATATATATATATATATATATATATATATATATATATATGTAAGCCTAAACAGGATGGCACAACAAAAGAGACATCTAAATCCAAATCCAAACCAAATTAAGTCTACACCACCAATAATGCCAGCTAGCTAGTGAGCTTAGCATACTTAGCTCTACCGCCTTATACAAATTTGTATTTTCTATTTCTAAGGTTCCGTTCACGACAGGTCAAGTGTAGCCATGACAACGCTTATCCCTGAGCTCTGTTTCTGATTGTATCCGTTAATATTAATAGCATTGTTGTTGTTGCGAACAACAGCATTTCCTGTATCCGTCCACATCCACAAGTGTGATCACGACGCCACTAGAGTATGTCCTGACCGCGCACCATCTCAGATTTGACCCTTCATAAAATGACTTATTATGAAGACTTGCATCTTTGGTATAACTTACTCTTTTTAAAGCTATGTCCCGCTTTACGTCTGAAGCGAATATTCCAACACGGTAGCTATGTATATCTATAAACATTAGCCATATGATACATAAGGACTGACGTAGGATGTGTGTTTCATAGAATAAGGCGGGTTTTGTGGGCAAACCTCGATCCCCCCTCGGTGTAGTCTGTTGCCTGCACTTCCTCATGTGTGCTAACTGCCGGTGACGTTCGTTAATCTGCCGTGTCTGTGTTACTGCACCGTTACTTTTCACCTCAATAAAATTCGATCAAAGGAAAAAACACACATTTGATTTGACTAGCTAGATAGCGATATGTCATTAGCAATAGCATAAGCTGCTTTTTATCTTCTCTTCATGCAGCTGGTGTGTGGTACAGCTATGAAAACTGCTCACCCGTGTCTGTGCTTTAAAACCGAAACCTCTTTTAAACAGCCCGGTGTCGTTATGGCGTTATACGAGGAAGAAACTGAAACTCGAGCGTCTTTTTTAAACACTTATTGTATGCGTTATTCTATTCTGGTTCCAGTAAATGACCTGGTAAAATTCTCTCTCTATCGCTCTCTCTCGCTTGCTCTCTCGCTCTCCTGGCCTGAACCTCACCCTGGTTCTGCCTCACTACCATCCCAGAATGTGTGATGCATTGTAGGCCGTCCCCTGGGCGGCTGAGGGGCCATGTGTCTGGTGAGAAGCCTGCTGGGACATTCCTTATATGGCCACCGCTGAACTCCTCTCACCTCTCCGGGTATTTAACGCCATCTTAAACTGCCATGAGTGCTGTCCGTGTTCCGTCGGTGATGGAATCAGACTCATACGCCATCATTCACGACTTAATCCATCTTTGCGCGGTTTAACGAGGAGGCGTAATCGACTCATTCGTAATCAGCTAATTACCTGTGGGCATGACAGAGGCGTAGCATCTCGCATTGAGCTCGGGTTTATTATATGTCTTGTTTCTTTGTGTTGCCATTTCAGGGCTGTTTTGGCAGTGTGTGTGTGGGTGTGTGAGTGTGTGCGCGTGTGTGTGTGTGTGTGTTGTGTTGGCTGCTCTGTCAGGTTTTAAGACAGCTGGTACAGAAACATGCTGTTTGCAGATGGGATTCAGTCACCCATGAGATTGTGTGTGTGTGCGTGTGTGTGTGTGTGTGTGTGATGTGGCCCACCCAGTACAGAGTCAGTGGGCAAAAAAAATGACGATGGGCCACGGGAAATGGGATTTTAGGAGAATAATCACACACACACACACACACACACACACACACACACACACACACAGACACACACACACACCACATTGTAATGCTTCAGCCTAGATCTTAATTTGGAGCTGCTCATGGTTCTACTGGAACCAAAAGAAGTACAATAGGAACCTTTAAGAGACCGAGCAGCACAGTCCCAGGCTATATAAATAATATATAAATAAATCTCTCTCTCTCTCTCTCTCTCTCTCTCTCTCTCTCTCTCCTTCCTCATACTCCATTACATTTCATCATTCCCATGTCTCTCATTCTGACTCATCTCTTCTCTCCTCCTCACACACACTAGATCTCTGCCTCAACAATGCACTGCTGCTCTCCCCATGGCTCATATAAAGATCATATTTATTTCTTTTAGAACAACACATTGGACTTTTTAATTGTTATCAGTTAAATTTAATGTTTAACCTGTTAAACAACCTAGAAATGTGACCTCAGGTCTTAGACTGGCCAAGTCAGTCACCAGAACTTAACCCAACTGATCAGCATTTCACCTCCTGAAGACGAGACTGAAGGGAGAAACCTTCCGAACCAAACAACAACTGAGTGAAGCTGCAGTAAAAGCCTGGAAAAGCATCACAAAAGAAGAACCCAACAGTTTGATGATGTCACTGAGTCACAGGCTTGATGCAGTTATTGCAAGCAACGGATATGCAACCAAATATCAAGTTATTTACTTTCATTTACTTTGAGACTTATCTGTTCCTATACTTTTGCTCACCTTAAAACTGGGTGGTCTGATACAAAAGGTTGTATGTTTTATGTTGGTTAACACATCTAGATGTATGCTAGATGAAAGCTGAAATCCTAAACTCTCTTCTCATAGCCATCTTTTGATCTCAAACCCAAATATCTTTGTGTATAGCATAAATTTTTTTTTTTTTAAAAATCAGCCTTGCTGTTCCAATAGTTTTGGAGTGGTATGTAGTAGTAGTAGTAATAATAATAATAATAATAATAATAATAATAATAATAATAATAATAATAATAACAATCAAGCATTATATTTCGGAATCATTTTGACTTCATAATTTTTTTTTTTTTTTTACGAAACCCGTTTACTTTACTTTGACTCTTTTAGCTCAAAGTGGAAATCCTCAGCATCAACCCATTGTTTACTCTTCATTTCTAAATAATTTCTCCTCACTAATACTTCTTGATCATACGCTGCAAACAAAATAGGTGTTATTTTCTAGGTGGGAAATTTTTTTTTTTTTTAAAAAATCCTAGATTTGTATAATTTATATGAAATATGAATAGTTAAAGTAATATGAGATTATCGTAAACAAATACGAAGATTACGAAGCCCACTCGAGACATTTTTTTTACTCATATCAATCTCGAAATCCTTTTATTCTACCAACTACTGTACTCTCATGGCAGAAAATTTGTTTCTTTAAAGAAATTAAAGCTGAGATAAGCAACTTTATTGAACAATATTCCAATTTCAAGCTTGGAGTAATCAGTTTCATCGCTGAGGTAGAATTTTGGCAGTACAATTTGTGTGTGAATATATATATATATATATATATATATATATATATATATATATATATATATATATATATAGAGTGTTTTTTTTGTATTAATTTCAAGAGAGTGAAAAAAAATAGTTGCTGGTGAAGGAATGACTGTTTATGGTAATTAACTTGTATGAAACATGAAATGTAACTGTAAACGGATAAAAACTATGACATTGTTCTTTAATAAATAAAATACCAAATTGCTTGGGTATGAATGGAAGAATGCACTTACACACCTAATTTGTAATCCTATCATTTGTTCTGCCGTGTGTTTGTGTGGGAGCGAGACGCCAGAGCAGCCCGCTTTATGTCAAGTAACAGGTTACAGCTCATTCCAAACCTTTTGACAGCACTGCGCAGTCGAACCGCTCCTGACGTACAGATGAATACTTCAGGCCCACGAGACAAATCCAGTCCTGAAGGTGGCTGATGTAATGAATGCATCTTTTGTGCTCTCATTAGCCACCCGAATTCCTCTGCACTGACAATATGGGTACGGTCTGTTGGCTAATATCAGCGCCGCTGCTAACTTTACCCCTCAGGCCAATTAGCTCACTCAGCACAAGCTCACAAATATTAGCGCTCTAGCTCTTGTTTCACGGCTCAGTACCGAAAACTGTAAATCTGCCCCCAGAAACATAGTACATTTAACCAGATAAGGGGGCAAAGTCAGGGTAAAACCCACTTCCCGTCAGACAGCACTCGACGTTTGGCTAGCGCTGGTGTTTTTACGGTAACGTTAGCTGCTCATATTCATAACTCATGTGTAAGTGAATCATTAATAGGTATATTTATCTACATGGAAGGGGTAAAAAAATAAAAATAAAAAAACCCTCTAACCGCAGATATCGACTATTTCTTTCCTGGTT
>NC_071261.1:30003831-30031331 GCF_023375685.1 Ictalurus furcatus
CGTCACACATCTTCATATACGTGGATGAGGCTAGGCTTCATCCCTACCAAAAGCAGAAGGCGTGGTCGAAATGTCATCGGGTACAGAGCTACCGTCGATTTGCCAGGCCGACGGGAAGGGGATATCACTATGCGTGCTGCTATTTCAGAGTACGGTGTGCTAATTCACTCGTATTCCCCTTATAGAGCCATGCAACACACAGCATCCCCTGACCTTCTTTGAGACCCTCTACAGTGCTCTCATCAATGATGATGAGAGGGGACCGTTTCGAGATGATTTACCAAAGTATGTGGTCATTTGGGATAATGTGAGTTTCCATCGCTCGAACACCATCAGGTAATGGTTTGTGACGCATTACAGGATGCTGACGGAATTCCTCCCATCTTATTCCCCATTCCTTAACTCAATTGAGGAGTTCTACTCAGCATGGAGGTGGAAGGTCTCTTCCAGTCAATATCCCACATAGAGTAATGTGTAAATTTGTACTGTTGGAATTGATATACGCCATACAGAAGAAGGGTAGCCTTGTGTATCTTCACTACAGCAACTGTCCTAGTTTACATCAGGTAATACTGACAGAGTATACTGTTTTATTGACAACATGACTAAGCATTTTGACTAAGCATCTTGTTTGTGAACAATGACACGAGGACTTTTTCATTCTGATCGCACTGATATGTTCAGGGATATAGATACTTACTTTCGAGATTGTGAGCAAGTTACAGGCTTTTGCAGGTAATCCATTGTGTGGTGCTGCTTGTCCGAGTTGTTTCGAGAAATGCACCTACCGATTTGCAAGTATTAAGGATGAGTCGAGAAATGTACCAGAAAAACGGTAAGAATTGTGACCAGGGCAAAGGGTTCAGCATTTCTATGCAATTATTGACCAATAAATAAATAAATAAATAATAATAATAAAAAAAAAACCAGTTTGCACCCTAGCCTCATGGTTGCTTTAGCGCATAATCTCTGTAGATTTGTACTGGAATCATAAAGCGTGTCCTGTGCACATCGCAGGAATAATGTGCTGTATTCATATAGCGAAATTGTCCATCACGTGCATCCACAAACGTCACTGTTTTGAGACTTACCTCAATTTAGTATCTCACGGCTTCATAAGTAACAGACTGCGCTGGATCAAGTGCTATTCTATGAGCTGCTGGATAATGACCGTGGAAGCCATTTTGTTCAAGTAAACCAGTGATTGATTATTGTAATAATTACAACTAATAACTAGGCCTATTCGCAGCACTATATTACGAATATACTAGACTCTCAGTAGATTTCAATGCTTGCCATGTCCTCACTCATATATCATCGTCAATTTATTTTTTTTCTTTATTTGTAAATTTTTGTAACATTTGATACATCGGAACGATTTGTTTTTCCTCTTCGGTCTGCATATGGTGGGGGGCGGGGGGGGGGGGTGTCTTAAAGGCGAGTGCTCTCAAACACTTCTCAGAGGCGTGAACGAGACACAGATCATTTTAACAATCGAAATGGAGAGCGCAGAAGATCAACTTAAGCCAGCGCGTAACCCGACTCTGAATATGAGGAACTTTCCCCCGTGTAGATACTGAAGCAACTTTTTGAATCAAGTCACTGACTGTGGAAAAGGCTGATATTGAACACTCTGATATTGAACACGTAGTACAGTTAGTACGCTGTCATGTTTGGGTTGTTCTTTAGGGATCTAAAATCTATATCTAGGTTGTCGTAAAGCTGCGTTGCGACAATGTCTATTAAATTCGGATTGGATTGAATTGAATTGTAAGCGGAGGATTTAAAATAAACTAGTAACTAATGCTGCATTTGACTAAAACTCATAACTCAGAATATCCGACCAGGAAAAAACCAAAGAAAACGCCCCCTCAACTCAGAATTCCTACTCGGGTACTCGGGTACTCGGGACGAGCTCCTCAACCCCAAGTTCAGCAATCAGCAAGTGACGTCAAAACAAAATATACATCACTTATCAGATTTAGCTGGATAGATTGTTGCTAACAAAAAACGAACCTAGAGGCGTCCATGCTTTTTTTCTTTTCTTTCAGCTTTGTAGCTTGAGGTTGAAAATGCTGTAATTCCGACTTTCCAACATCCAGCCTAAGCTCTCTTGTGTTATTTTTTTCTCCCTCCAAGCTGCAGCTTTAACTATCCTCTCTATAACTGATGCCAGTACATCCCTGAGGACTCGAGGCTCACTCTGGGCGGTCAGTCTCCGCAGTCTGCTCAGGCCCTCAGACGTCCAAACCAAACAAGGCCATCTTGAACTCTCACACCAGATTAAACCGAACCCCCCTCTCCACCTCCGCTGTCTCCATTTTTTCCCACTCGTCCTTTCTTTCCCTTTTTTTTCAATCTTTCTATTTATACTCCAGGACATTCCAGGGAATATTAGTAATGATGGCTTCTAATAAAAGCAGGCCTGCTGTGTCCCGCGCGTTCCCTCCCCTGTTCTGAGCGGCTTTGAGAGATGGGTCTTGTGGGCCACCGTAGGAGGGAGGTGATAAGAGCGCTGAGTGCTGGAGCTCACCTCCCACGTGGGTTCGGTCTCTGCAGTACCAGGGAAGGCTGACGAAGGATAAAGAAAGCTCAGGGAAAAATGAAAGAATGAAGGCTGGGGAAAGCGGCCAAGTTTGGATCCAGCTCCATTAGTCTCAATTCAGTTCAGTCCAAAGTAACTTTACTTGCATGATGTATATAGTACACTGTTCAGGAAAGCAATGCGTATCAACAGCAACAACAAAGAATAACAGAAAATAATAACAACAATGCTAATATTAACAATACTAATAATAATAAATGCATTTGGGGATGAAGATATGGGAAAATAATCAATAACTAATCAATAAGTGTTATGATGTACCCCAACACTAAGTAGAGTTGCTCATACACCCTAAAGAGTATTTTCCTGTATACCAACACATCCTGAAGTGTTTTATTAATTCGACGTTGAACAAAGAAAAGCAGAAAATACAACTAATATCAATAACAATAGTAATAGCAATGTGTAAGGAATAAAACTTCACTTGTAAGCATGCTGATTTAGGAAACAAATCAATAACCCAGCAGTGTGATGCAACCCAATGCGATTTGGAGTTACTGTTGATTATTTTCCTCCCGCAGTCCAATTGTAGACTGATTGGCATTTCCAAACTGTCCATAGTGTGTGAGTGTGTGTGATTGTGCCCTGCAATGGGATAGGCTCCTGCGATAGGCTCCTGGGACAAGCTCCTTGGATAGGCTCCTGGGATAGGTTCCTAGGATAGGCCCCTGGGATAGGCCCCTAGGATAGGCCCCTGGGATAGGCCCCTAGGATAGGCCCCTGGGATAGGCCCCTAGGATAAGCTCCTGGGAAAGACTCCTGGAATAATCTCCTGGGATAGGCTCCTGGGGGAGGCCCCTGGGATACGTCCCTAGGATAAGCTCCTGGGAAAGACTCCTGGAATAATCTCCTGGGATAGGCCCCTGGGATAGGATCCTGGGATAGGCGCCTAGGATAGGCTCTGAGGATAGGCCCTGGGATAGGCTCCTGGGATAGGCTCCTAGGAGAGTCTCCTGGGATAGGCCCCTGCCCCTGGGATAGGCTCCTGGTATATGCCCCTGGGAAAGGTCCCTGGGATAGGCTCCTGGTATAGGCCCCTGAAATAGGCTCCTGGGATAGGCTCCTAGGATAGGCTCCTGGTATAGGCCCCTGAAATAGGCTCCTGGGATAGGCTCCTAGGATAGGCCCCTGGGATAGGCTCCAGGGCTAGGTGCCAGGCTCCTCGTGACCCTGTGTAGGATAAGCAGTACGGAAAATGGATGGCTAGATGGAGTAGTAATAACACAATGTAAGGAATTAGACATTTGTAGAGTAGGTATGCTGATTCAGGAAAATAACGAAGGCCAGGGAGGTGTGATGAAGGGGATCCTGTGGATTAATGTTACCATCCTGAAGATATATATGTATATATATATATATATATATATATATATATATATATATATATTAAATACTAGCACGTCCCGGAGTGTTTTATTCTTTGAATGCCACAACAATTTGAGTGCTATAAACTTGACAGGAACTGGTGCTTAAAAAAAATAATCCTATATTCTAATCACTCCAACGCTCTCTCTCTCTCTCTCTCTCTCTCTCTCTCTCTCTCCCGGAAATAAATCAGCACTGCTTGGGCTTTGACAGTCATAAATCACGGCCTGTCTGGAGCCCGAGTCTACACAGTTGACCTGTCACTGCCTGGCCTTCGCTCAGGATTAATTAAGACCGTGATATAAAGCCCAGATGTGCTGGAGCAACACACACACACACACACACACACACACACACACAGAACGGTATTCATTCTTTTTACATACGTACAGTATTCATATGCATGTGCTTCCTGAACACACACAGATAAACATTATACATGTGTGCTTTTACACTCTATTAAACATTCACTTTATGTGAGTGTGTGTGTGTGTGTGTGTGTGTGTGTGTGTGTGTGTGTAAAATAATCAGATTACACTACCTGACTACTTCATGCTCGATATACCTGCAAAAGAATGCAAACACACACACACACACCCACACACACGCACACACACACACACACACATAAACATACATACAGACTTCCTTTGCCCCTCCCACTTGTGCCTAATTCTTATGTGTGTGTGTGTGTGTGTGTGTATGTGTGTGTGTGAGTGTTGAGACACTTGTAAACTCACTCATGCAGTAAATCAACGTTGTCATCTACATGTCTGTCTGTCTATCTCGTCTCCAAATGTCACCCAACAATAATGTTTATGGTGCATTTGCTTCAGTGTATGTGTATGTGAGCGTGTGTGTATGTGTGTGTGTGTGTGTGTGTGTGTGTGTGTGTGTGTGTGTGTTTGTAGACCCTGCATGCCTGTGGCCTACAGCTTTGGGGCTGCTGGCAATCTCCAAGTTGATCATGTAAGGGTCAAAGGTCACGTGTGAGCTTGCCTGCATGATGAGAGAAGTGAGTGTGATGCAGCTGTGTCGGCCAGTCAGGACAGAATGAGACATAGAGACAGTGAACGAGAGAGAGAGAGAGAGAGAGAGAGAGGGAGAGAGAGGGGGTAAGAGCAGGGCACCATTGGCTCTGGGGAGTGCTTTCTGATTGCTGCATGTCGCCGAGTGGTCTGGCTCACCGACACTCCCTCACACAGGAAATAAGAATTTCCAGCTTCCCCTTCTCACCCCGCACTCCTCCATACAGGGACAGAGACGACATTATTAATGCTGCAGCTGAACAACACTGCTCTGTACAGCACTTCATAATGCACTTAGGAACCTTTTCAGAACCCGAGGCCTGTTTTCATGGAAGCTGATTTTACCTCCGAATCCAGCAACCTGCTGCTGTACGCTTTCTGCAGAACAGGAAGTACAGAGATGGAAATTAAAAAGTGAACTGGTTAAACACAAGCCTACCTTACAATGCAGGTGTTATATATATATGAGGTGCGGTAGGTACAGCACATCTGGCAAAGAGAGGCACGACGGCGACACAAGAGTCGTGTGTTTTGTTGTTCGCTTCATGTATGCGTCACAAGGTTAAATAGCTATGCTCTTGTGAGGATGGTATTAAATTGAATCAGAGTACGAAACAGAATCAGAGCGAAAGTGATGCTTTTGGCTCGTTTGCTGTTCGGTTCGGTTCAGCTTCACGTTGGACATCATTAAACAAACAAAATAATTGCCCGAGGGTGTGTAGGGCTGAAAATGTACGCATACAACTCTCAGATCTACAGAATAAAAACCAACCCGGAACACACAGCATGTTTGATTCGCTTCCTTCAGGTGAATCGATTCAGAGTCGATTCGTTTGCTCAGTGCAATCGAACTCCTCTAGCATGACAAGGGCACCTCCTACACACTGTGGAACCCTTAGATGGCATATTTTCTCACCCATAAGGGCATTTGAGCACGTTTCCGAACATGCAGGGGAGCCTATGGGGCACTGTGTCGCATATTCTTGACTGGAATGCCAGCCTAGTGGGCACTTCATCATGTTTTCATGCACATAGTGCCACCCTAAGCATTTTGTTCTATTAAAAGGGCAGCCATTAGGGCACTTTGTCACAATCTACCCACTTTAACGGCATCCTAGAGGGCACTTTGTCATATTTTATCTACCATAGGGGCAACCTAGAGGGCACTTTTGCAGCGACTCCTCGTCTTATCTGGCTTTCACTACAATTCATCACTAAATATAGACAAGACCCGCCTACTTTCACGGTAAGAGGCCCACCCACTGACTTTTTTTTTCATAACTGGGTGGCAAACATACAAGTATCTCCTTCACATTTTCAAAACGAATTCCTGAATGACTTTAATAACTATCACCCGTTTGTTTTTTGTTCTGATTGCAACCATGATGTAACTCTAAATGGGTTTTTTCTTTCGTTGAAAAAAAAAAAAACAACAACCTATAATCATTGCCAAAATGCTCTTATCACACATAAGAGGAATAAAAGACTCTACCATGTGATGCTTTGAGGTGCTAATGGTAACCCCAGATGACGTCAGGCCACATCACACCACCACGCTGTTGATTATTTTCCTAAGACCGTTTTATTCCCTACATACGTAATACAATAATGTTTTATTAAACATTACAGGGATTTTCATTCATCTAAACCCACAAGAAAAGGGCCAAGGAAAGAAGCCTCGGCCATTAAAAGCTTTAGTTCTGTCATGTTGACACATGGAGCTCCTTACACACTTACTGTCCTGGCTGTTAATGTCCACATGTCAAAATAAGCCCAAACACCCTCTTTATTACGTCTGCTGATAGGCTACTGGCTTCTCATTAGCTTTTAATGGTTCACATTTGCTTCTTCACTTAATCTGTTTTTCAACAGGACCTTTCCATTGGTTTCTCCTTCACTCAGCCTACACACACACACACACACACACACACGCACACGCACACACACACACACACACACAAGCTCAGATATCCACAGAGGAGCACATTGAAGCCAGGAGGATGTCAGAGAGTGAAACAGTCATTGTTTTGAAGGAAAGGTCTCTGGGAAACTGGAGTTTTGTACAGGAATCGATTCGAACGAGTCGACTCATGAACCAAACGCTCGAACGCGAATCTTAAGGAGAGTAAAATCCTTCCGAAATTGCTGGAAGCAGGATGTCCATTTTGCACGCCATCCCTGCGTCGATTCTTTTTCTATAAAAGCGTTCACCTAAGCGTTTTATTCCTCAATGTTTAATTCCTCTCTGCAAATAAATGAAGTAGGAACGGTGCAACAAAGGTAGACCCGCTTAACGCACTGTAACGATACGACGATCGGACGTGTTCGCGTTCCCGTTTCGTTGGTATAAAATGCACTCTAGCATTACATTCGAACGGTAACACGGCAGTATGTACGTCACATCCGTTCTTTCACGTTCGTTCTGTCACGGCGTAATTCAATTTAGCTCTGCAGAAATGGAACTGGGGTAAAGCTTCTATGGTCAGGACCTCCAAAGACGCCGGCCGTGTTATCGCTGACATGTTCGTAAATAGGAATTGAGATATTGGTGTGAAGAAAAGTAAACACGACCTAAATTATTACTGACATGTTCCTAATTTGCCCCTTCACCCCTCCCCCTGGCCCCTGGCCCCCTGTGGATAGGCCACCCCTGATGCCTGTCACACCTGGTGCTGAAAGGGATTGGGTGTATTTTATCTGTTAGGAGGTGGCTAGTAGGGGGGAGAGTCAGGGGGCCAGTTCGTCTTTCCTCTCTCTCTCTCTCTCTCTCTCTCTCTCACACACACACACACACACACACACACACACACACAAACACACATACACACATGCACACAGCGGTGTTTGGGGAGGTCGGGGTTCTGCTCAGCCTGTTTACTGCACCGTCCATCATCACTGCAGGCATCTGCTGGGGAACCTTCTGTCTCTTTCACTCGCTCTGTTCTCTCTTTCTTCCATTTTCATCCATTTCTGTCAAAGTCTGATGCATGTGGTGCAAAAACATCAGTTTTACCTACCAAGAAAGTGCAAAATAATACAACAATACAACAAGGACCACTGTGATGCCCTGTTTAAGATGATGATTATGATGACAAGTATTATTATTATTATTATTATTAATATTATTATTATAATTAGTAGTAGTAGTGGTAATTAGTAAGACAGTACACGTACATTAAACAGGGTATCAAGCATAATAGGGGGGGAAAAAAACAAGTTGTTTTTTGCAGAACTTGCTCAACATGTCCGCCATTTTCCTCGATACACAAATTCCCATGCATAGAATTATTTGGATTCACTCTTCTTTTCTCAGATACATGACTATGTGTAAAAATAGATAATAATAATGAAAAATGTAAAAAAAATAAAAAATAATAATAATTATAATAATCATGGTTATTGATAGTAGTAGTAGTTGTAGTAGTAGTAGTAGTAGTAGTATATTTTTATTTCAAAGAGTTATCATGGATTAATTAGTAAACACAGTACAACAAAACATACAGTATGACATAATTTGCTAAGAAGCTTCCATGTGATGTCACTATTTATGGTATGAAATGTTCATTTCATAACCCACAAAAATAGTCAAATAAATAAATAAATAAATAAATAAATAAATAAATAAATAAAAATCCACCAGAATATTCTTCAAAGAATATACAAGGAAATGAAACAAGTAAACAAACAAACAAAAATCTAATAATTCTTCTCTGGCAAGAATCTTTACTTTTAAGAGTTCTACACCTAACGTGCTACGACGTCCGCCATAACCTCTACTCTCTTAGAATAAAGGGTTCCGCAAAAAATGCTTATTAGTTAGACATTGTTAGCGAGGAAGCATGTCTGAATATTAGAGAAACCTCCTCTGCTGTAATGGTTCTGTGTAGAATGTGTAATTTCCCTCAGAGAGATCACTTAAAGAGTCCTTATGGGTGATGAACGAAAGCTTGTTTTTGAAACCCCTTAATCTCAGCTTATTAGTCACTTTAAAACACACTTTTAAAACGTATTTAGTATCAACTATGAATTATTCAGTAGTCCAGTGAAACTAAAAGCAAGTAAAAGGAAGTCTGGTTCCACTGAGGCCACGTTGCATAATGTCTAATGAATTCATTTTGCACTTTTTGGTGTTAAAGGCGAGTTAGCCTTCTGAGCATGCTCAGTGTCGAGCCAGCTTTCTCTCTCTCTGTTTATCTGCTCTGCCTCGGTCCTGAACACGTGTGGCTGGGATTGTGGGACAGCTCCCTCAGGCTGGAGGACCACACATGTGGAGAGCGTGAACTCTGAGCTGGCTTGAGGAGAGAGAGAGAGAGAGAGAGAAAGAAAAAGAAGGACACAGAGGTCCAGCGGTGGCCAGAGGTTCGGTTACCTAAACGTCAACCTCCAGAGAAGCTGCTGATTTTTCAGTCCAGAGAGAGAACCGGATCCGAGAAGTGCTCTTGAAAACCCCCGGCCAACGTTCTGTATATTTGCATTTGCTTGTTGCGGTTCTTTGGGGCTTAATGGATGTTTGTGGTTCTGTATTTGAAACAAGCTCTTTCACATTCGAGAAGTTTAATCTGATCTGATCGAGGGGTTACCGTTCCTCATGCTGTTATTATTTCCCTCAAGTTCATTATGTCTCGTATTATTCCTTCGTCGAGTTTAGATTCAAATAAAATGCGGTTACCCGTGTGAAACAGAGTGCACTTCTTAACATGACTTTTGAAAGGGCTCGCTTCGGAAAGTCAAATAAGTTTGCGGTAAACGTGACGATAAACCGGGGCTGCGTGTCACGTCTTTTCTCGAATTATTGAGCCAATGGCCTGGTGATTCATCCTGAACTTTTGAACTTTGAACACTTTTCCAAACGAAGCCCGATTTAAAGTTCGTCAAATGCTTGCACAGCAATGTTTAGTTGAATTTAAAGCTAACACTTCTTCATGCTGAATGTTATGGATGGAATCTCGGGTATATTTCAGTTTCGTCTGAGATGTACGTTCCTTCCTTCTACTTACCAAATCATAAAACTGTTCTCCTCTCTTCATTATTTTTTTCTTGTTAGCCTTGCCTTACTGTTTCAGCTGTAGTATCTTTAAAGAACTTCACTCTGGATCTCAAAACTATATGCTAACCCGATTCATTTTAAAGGAAAAAAAAAACCAAAAAAAAAAAACCAAGATGACCGCCGGTGCAGGCAGGGAGGGTGAGGAATGGCCGGAGCCGGCTGAAACTCGAGTCTCGGCTTTGCACTCTTAGCGCTCTCTCTGGGACTCCCTTACTTGGCCTGGACTTAATTGCATCCCGATATAAACAAGGGGGTTAGTGTGAGAGCGCAGAGGCAGCTGGGCTATAAGCACAGGGCCAGACTGGGGGATTGAGTTCAGAGAGACAGGACTTAACCCTGACCCCGATATCAGAAAATACGAACGACAGATAGAGCGGGAAAAGAGCTGAAAGGAATGCAGAGTTATGCTGCTATCAAACAAATCATGCCAGAGCAGGGTGAAAACGGGGATTGAGAGAGACAGCGTGAGGCAGGGTGCCAGATTGTGGTTTAAATTAAAGAAAAGGAAGGGAAATGGAGACACGCAAAGGAGGCAAAGAGAGAAAAAAAACAAAAAAACAAAACATGACCTCTGCAGGAGAGCTCTATATGGATTTTAAATATAATTTTTTAGGATTTTATGGTGCACAGTGGCTTAGTGTTTGCAACCTCCAGGGCTGGGGGTTCGATTAGTGGTGGCAATCTCCAGGGCTTGGGGTTCGATTAGTGGTGGCAATCTCCAGGGCTGGGGGTTTGATTAGTGGTGGCAATCTCCAGGGCTGGGGGTTCGATTAGTGGTGGCAATCTCCAGGGCTGGGGGTTCGATTCCTGCCGCCGCCCTGTGTGTGCACAGTTTGCATGTTCACCCCATGCTGCAGGGGTTTCTTCCAGGTACTCCTGTTTCCTCCCCAGTCTAAAGACACGCATGGTAGGCTGATTGGCATGTCCAAAGTGCCCGTAGTGTGTGAATGTGTATGTGATTGCATACATACCTGCATACCTGTCCAGGGTGTGCCCCAACTTGTGCCCCATTCTCCCTGGGATAGGCTCCAGGTTCCCCACGACCCTGAAGGATAAGCGGCATAGAAAATGGATGGATGGATTTTATGTTCAAAGTGCTTCCCAGGAGTACGCTCTCAGGAATAAAGCTACCAAACTGTATTTGCTTGTCAGTGTCATGGTACCATTAAGAGTTTACTATGTTTAACCAGGGAAGGTGCATATGGTGGTGGTCAGCGGTCCTCAAGTTCCAACACATGTACCTTTGGTGTTACCACACAGGCAACAAGTAAAAGGATAGGTTGGTACCATGATTTCTGAGAGTGGCTTGGCCACATTGTCAACAACCAGTTTTTAGAAAATATACTACTGGTACTAGGTACTATGGTTCCGTTAAGTCATAGTCCCAGTGCTTTTGTTTTGCAAACTTACTCTACACACACACACTAGTTTGCCTCTTGTGGGCATGTTGTGACTGCTACAGATGTCACCTGTGGGCATGGCAGTGTGTTGCTTGTTGTGCTGTGGTTTGGTTGCATACATACATAGAAAATGATCACTTTGAGTAGAATTAGAGAATTGCCACTTTGGGGTTTGCTAGTGTAAATATACAGTAATACAAACAAACCTTATTCAGTTATTGCATGATGCACTGAGAATGTTATTCTCCTGTGAGTGTTTTAGCGGCAGTGTAATGGAGATACCTGGAGTGACTGGCACACTGAAGTTAATTTTGGATTGTGAAGGATGAAGCTCACAGATCCAGACAGGCAGTCTTCTCAGTGGCTCCAGCGAAGGTAAAACCAGCCCTGCAGACAGCATAGCCAGAGACGCTCCACTCAGATTGATTCGTTCCAGCTGAGAGTAATGGACAGCCAGAGGATTCCATTTCATTAACCCAGAACCTTCTTCAGAAGGCCAGAGCTTCAGGCGGGAGACTCACCCCAGTGGCCTGAAGACTGAAAGCTCGGCCTGAGGAACAGAGACCCAAGATTATCCAGTGCTATATTACAGATGTTTTAATGTGAGGAGTCAGTTTCAGACTGTTCAGGGCAAGAGATGACAAGATAGATGAATGGGTGTGAATAGGGGAGAAGATACGAGCGACTTCCCATAGATCCACATAACTAGAGGAACACTGACACAAAGTTATTTGAAAATCATGGACAGTGTAATGTTAGAAGTCATTCAGTAAGACTTTTGATAAACCTCAGTGAATGCTGGAGAACATTCTAGAGACTTTCCAGCAACCATGCATGGGTATGAGACACAAATTCAATGGACTGACAAATCTAGAAGAACACTGAACATATAAAGTAATGGTAAGCCAAATAACCCTGTGTAAATGAGCAAGACAATTCTAGAAACATTCTATCCATCATACACCAGTATGAAACAAGCACCCTCGTGTGATGGGTTACAAACCCAAAGCCGGAATATGTTGTTCCACCATTATTACTTGATTTAATATGAATGTCTCGTAAGATCAGATGCTGGCGAATGTTCTAGAGACTTCCAAACAATCACATATGCATATGAGACCCAAATCTAGAGCCAGAAGCAATCCAAACCCAATGTTATTCGACATCAGGGACACTCTAATGCCCTAACAACCACATAAAGTTTAAGGGATACAAACCCTAACATACCTGTGATTTACAACTGCACAGATAAAGCACTGGCAAGCCAAATAAACCTGTCTAAGTAAGCAAGAAAACATCCTAGAAACATCCCAACCATCACAAACTGGTATAGAGATAAGTACCCAGAATACTCAGAAGCCAGAATACACTGGTCCACCATTATTGCTCAGTTTTATATGAATATCTCACATGATTCAGGCTTTATAAACCATTTTGAATGGGGAAGAACATTCTAGAAACATCTCAACAATTACACATGGCCAGTGTTGGGTAAGTTACTCAAAAAGAATAATCCATGACAGATTACTGCTTTAAAATTGTAATCTGATTACATTACTGATTACTGCGTGTAAAAAGTAATCAGATTACTAATTACTTTACGTTCATGTTACTTTTGAAACCTATCAAAACTACAATGATACTACGAAGAGAAACTCAGAGTTCTTTCAGTAATTTTAGCGCGCAATGTACGACACGATCAGAAAAAGTCGGATTTATCGTAAACCTTGCCTCGGGTGTTGTCACTGTTTGTAGGACGACCAGACCGATAAAAATTCAAACTTTTCTAACTAGGCTAGTTTGGTGTTGCTAGCCAAGGGTTCATTGTATGGGTTTAGCTGCTACAGTGCCATGCAAAGTACATTATCTTTCCTTATGCTCTGCTCATATCATGTTCATGTATACTGGAACTCATAGACGTTTACACACCTTGTTTTCCGGCTCAGCGTCAGAGGATGTTACTGTCTCCATTTCCCCATCGTATATCGGTGTATATCCATTTTTCCTCACGCTGACTGTGAGTCAGCGTTTGGTAGAATTGAGACCCACCAACCAATAAGACGCGAGTGTTTCCACGTATTTTCCTGTAAACCCTGTCTGATCGGTCTCGCCTCCATTCTCTGAAGATTTAAAATTACAGGCGTCTTCTTCTACTGACATTCAGTTACGTAGTGACAAACCGCTCCAAGTGGAGAATTATTGGGGGCTAAAGAAAAAGTCTTCAAGGAAAAACGTGATTTATTTTAAAAATGAATTTTACTTAATATTGTTTTCTTAACGATAAATTTGTAACTCAAGTAACAACTTTATTGACATCAGTAACTGTAATCAAATTACATACATTTCAAATGTAATGCGTTACATTACTGAGTTATCAGAAAAAAAAAGTTACACCTTACACCCAATTCTGCATATGGCTATGGGACACAAATGGCAATGTGTGATGGGACCCATATCCAGAGCCAGAAGGACATTGCCATTTCTGTTCAAGTCCTACTAGTCCTGTCTCCTCCCTGTCCTATCACTGGTTTGTTGCCCAATTGTTTTCACCTATTTTGTGTTAGCTCTTGATTAGTTTGCCTTTTAATATACTTTGCGTGTCATTGTTCATGGCAAGGTCTGATTCGTGTTTACTGTTTCCTATGTACGTCCTGGTTTTGATCCTAGCTCTTACCCAAATAAAAGCACTATTTGATTTAGGCACTTACATCCTGACACACTCTCTACTGACCCCACAAACCGAAAGCCAGAAAAAAAAACAACAACAACAACATACATTTCATGGGTTTGATTGTGTGATTGGGGAAGAACTTTCTAGAAACTTTAAAATAATAATAATAATAAATGACAGGATTTGGAAGGCAAACCAACATTTGGGTTTACTCATGTTTAGTGAATAATATTTATTTTCTGGTTAGAGATCTGCTAATATGTCAAAAGGACGGATGCTTAACAGCACATGTTTTGCTGAAGAGATGTCCCCAATGTGGACATGTTAATGCTGGGAGCTGAGTCTTTAGACAGCTTTAACGATTTAAAAGCATAATTTCTAAGCACCTTTTCTTGTTAGGCATGTTATAATAGTTACCTAATGTGCCGTTATCTTGGATTACATCAGCAGCTCACTTCGTAGTGAAATTGAGATATGCAATAATAATCATTAACTCGTACCAAATTCCTCAGTATATCTAGAGAAAATCGAGGCCCCATTGGTGATTAGCAATAAGTGCATGTCTCACTGACTTTCTGCCCTTTTCCATTAGTTCCAGGCTATTTTAGAACCAAGTAAGGCAGCAAAGTTCCCAGGGAAATGGCCGTTTCATAGACCTCACTGATCTTAAGTATTTTGTCTCATCTAGGCAGGAGGACAATTTGTGCCTTTGGGAGACTGCCAAGGTGTAAAATGGCCAATTTCTGTTGGAGCCATTAAAGCCTCAGCAATCAAGGTCTCACTCTTTTTGCATCATGCTGGGTGATTAGGCTTGTGACAGCTAAATGATGCCCGATGTCATTTCCCATCATTTGGCTTGTTAGTGAAGAACGCTGGGTGCTGGAATCCCAGACCTTTTGAATTGACCTCGAGAACGGTTCGGGGTGCAGTATGGCAGCCGAGACGTCGTGTTTCGGTACATAATGTTTGTCAGACTGAGAATGACATGAATGGCATGATGGTTTTGTACCATTTGTTGGCAGGAATTGGATTTTGCATTCCTTCAAATTGGAATCTGATGAAGTGATAAAATGTAGCGTATTAGTAATCTTACTAAATCCCGAAAAGGATCTCAGTAGAAATGAAACAAGTCGCCAGTGATTGCTCAAATAATGCAATCATATATATAGCTACTCCCAGTCTTGGTATCTGTTACTGAAGCCATCTGTACAACTGATCTGTGCAATCAGTTCCCATGATGCATTAACTGCTGTGAGGTCCATCTTCAAACAAAGCCAGCTTTGGAGCTCTGATCTGATTGACAGTAAGGACTAATGGACACATAGCAGCAGCTCTTCACATGGTGCGACTTTAAAGCCAGCTCTGGCTCATCAGGAATGGCCAAACTGGGAGGGGTCTGTGTGTCTATCCCATTTTCATCCTGTGAAGAAGGCCCCTGACCGAGGGAAGATGAAAGCAGAGCTCTCAGCCCCAACTATTGTGCAACTCGAGTGTCCGACTTCATATTGACTTTGCTAGATGATTCTCTCACATCCACAGGAGGAGACATCAGAGACAGGGAGTTCTCAAACTCTGGGAGATAGAGATTATAGAGTTAAGTTAGAATTTGGGTTCTCCGATTTCCTCCCACCTTCCAAAATCTGCTGTTGGTGGCTAGGATAAACTGCCCGTAAGGAAGTGTGAATGTGTGTGTGCAAGATGCCCTGCGATGGACTGGTGTCCCATCCACAGTGTAACTCTGATTCGTGCCCAGTGTTCCTAGGATAGGTTCTCGATCCACCGTGACCCTGAGTGACCATGGAGATTAATCATGCCATAAAAAAGAAAAGAGAAAAGAAGAACTTTGCAATTTCTTTTCACTTTTTTTTTGTCTCTACAAGTTGTATTTTTAAAGTTAAAGGTTCTTTGACCCCTTCCTATAGGGAAACAATCTGTTATTGAGTTCTACACAGAATATTTAAGGCTTCCCCAAAGAGACAACTGAAGAACCCTCCAAGGGTCCTGATTTCACCCTTTTCTAAGAGAAACTCTGGGGGAACCCTTAAGGTTTCTATGTAGAACCAGACAACAGAGTGTATCCAATGAACCCTTAAGAAACGCTTGAAGAACCTTCTTTTCGTGAAAGAGTGTAAGAAAGGGAAATGCTCTGGCATAAGTTTCTAAATAGAATCTTTATGGGCTTCCCCGGAAAAATAATCTAAAGAAAGATTCTAGCTCCTTCTACAATCTCAGACAGTTTTATACTCTAGAACCCTAAAAGTTGTCCTCTATTGGAGGCTTTAAGTGTTATATGTAGAGCCAGTTGAAAGCTTTTAGGGAACAAATAAGCCTTATGTATCTAATAAACTCTTAAAGAACACTTTGTAATAGTATGTGAACCCTCTCTGAAAGGAAAACACACTGTTGTATGGTTGTTATGTATGTTGTATCTTCTTTAAGGGGAAGTTTCACTATTCGAAATGGCTCCAAATAGAGTTGCTCTGGGAAGCTAAGAACTCCAAGGAACGCTTTAAGAACAGGTTTTGAGTAGTTCAGAAATTGTCCCAAAGCTAAGAACTCTTACAGAAATTAAATACACTTAAGGAACCCTTGGGGAAAATTTGGTGCTGGGGTCCTACCTATAACCTTCAGGGATTTCTCCAGAAAGACAAACTAAAGCGTGATTAAGGGTTCTAAATGGACCACTTTTTTATGTATGAATATTTTATTAAGGTTGCAAATTAGTAGAAATGAATGTTATATAAGGGAGTGGTAAATGTTCAGTTTAACTGGCCAGACAGAATTCTCTCTCCACCTCTTCAGAGCCCTTAAATCAATGTCAGCTACTATCACAGGTTTATTCTCCTCTCTCTCTCTCTCTCTCTCTCTCTCTCTCTCTCTCTCTCTCTGTCTCTCTCTCTCTCTCTCTCTGTGTGTGTATCTCTGTATCAGTTATCTCTGTCCTTCCTTGTCATCTCTGAGCCCCAGCTGGTGTGATGGTGTTGAGTAGATCAGTATTAAGTCCCCACATGTTAAGCCTGCTGTCCTTTATGCTCCCAATGAGGTGTGTGTGTGTGTGTGTGTGTGTGTGAGAGAGAGAGAGAGAGAGAGAGAGAGAGAGCATGCTTGTCACCAGGTTCTTTGCTGATAAGCTCGGTCTCTCAGCAGGTTTGGATGGATGGGAAGGTTTAGTGGAGGCTCCCTGGAGGGTGTTGAGGAATGTGAATCTTAATAAGAGAACACACACTCTCGGGGTTTTCCACTGGAGGATTATGGAGTCATTGAATAAAAGGAATATGGTCAGGACATGAAGACAGTCAGAGTGTTTTCCAAATAGAATAATGACCAGAAATGGGAAGTACAATTAGTCTGGTTTTGAAGTATCTGCACTTGGGTTTTTCTTTTACTCCCTACATTTCAAAAGACGCTGTAGAATCATTTCAAACGTCACTAAATATCTCTTTAATCGCATCGTTGTAAAATCATGAAGTGACTTTTTAGGATCAGACAGCTTCACATTCCTAAAAAAAAAATCTAAAGTTTAACAAACGTGACAGTGAGAGATATTGAGAGCTAATACCAATCACGGTGATCCACTGCTGCTACAAACACTTTGCATTTATATTTAGACGTCAGCAATCAGTTAGAGACTTTATCATGCTAGCGAACATTGGAGATATTAGCAAGAAAGTTGTTCTTAAGCTAATATTGTCCTTAGCTAATGTGTTCCTACATTCCTTGGATACTCGTCATGATATGCAAATGAATCGAGGATGACGTCATTACCTAATGCTAGCAATGGATGTGAAGTCGAGTGACTGTTACCACCCCAAACATTGATTATTTTCCTATACCAGCATGTCTCATAGCTGTATAAGTTATATCACAACGATTACTCAACAATTCCAATTATTTCAATCGAGATCGTTACTTGCGCAAGCGAGTTTAGTAATAGTTAGCTAGCTGCCTCTTTGGGACGACATGATGACAAGGGGGCGTATCCAATTTAATCCAATGTCTTGCATATAAGGCTAAAGGGGTGGAGATGTATTATATAGATTATACTGTTTCATATGTTTAATACATGCATGAGTACTTTAATCAAGAATTCATGTCAATTCCAGACTTATTTATTTATGTATTTGCTAATAGATCTGAGCAAAGACGTAATAGCTGTTTGAGTCACACAGAAGCGCTCCGTAGTAGCCAAATTCTCTTCACTAAATATTTACAGGGGACCTCTAGGTTAAAGTAGAAAATTAACTACTGACACATGCACCACCTACTACCGCAAGGGCTGTGTTTATCTACTGTGTGGTTCTTCCAATTTGAGGTATTTTATAGATATGAAACACGTTTCACATATTTGTTTTAGTCCAGAGGTCAAATCGGAGATGCGTCCACGAAAAAGAAATGTCAAAGTCGTAGTCAGCCCTTATATGAGCTATGGGCCTCCTGAGTGAGGGGCTGTAAGAGTCCATCTCTCCCATAGGATCCATGAGCTCCCACGTGTTCTTCTCAGATTTACAGCCGCCTGTATTTGTGTGTGTGTGTGTGTGTGTTCTTTCATATTTGTGAACTCCTTGCTCTCCCCTGCCGGTGCTTTGAAGCAGTCAGGCTGCTGGACTGAACTCATAAATCGAGCACGCTCATGGCGGAGGGCCCGCGTCCCTGTACATGGGAGGCTAATTGCTGAACTTTGCCATGACAGAATTCGCAGAACCTGGCCATTTGTCAAAACATGTGGCCCGCTTGCGATAAATAAAGTCCACGCTGGTGGCGCGCCATGAATCCCATTTGGATGTTGTAGTTTGTTAGTCAATAATTCACCATTTTGAATTTTCTAACACACGCACCAAGGAGAAAAAACAAAAACCCCAAAAAAACCCAAATACGGATTTCCTATTTGGCTCAACAAACTCATCAATGTAATTTTTTATTTGTGTGTATGTGTGTGTGTGTGTGTGTGTGTGTGTTTATATAGTTGCTAATGTTAAGACTTTCTCGATGCATTATGTGCAGATGGAACGTCTAGAACGTCTAGAAGAATCTGCTCCTGTGGCTTCTTTAACTCTGTACGGCTAATTCATTTTACAGCCATTAGCATGAACATTTTATGGCGGGAAAAAAAAAAAAAAAATTTCCCTGTTCATCGAGATTACTGTAACACTAGTCATGCTTTATAATATCTCCCAAACCTGGAGCACTACTAAGGCTATAGTCTCTTTAATAATTATTATAATGCGTAAGAATTAAAAACACCGTTGTTATAGGAGAATACAGGAGCCATGGGGGTGGGGGTGGGGGGGATTGCTTGCTGGTAAATATAATTTTTCATTTATTAATGAATGACAAGTTATACTTTTTATCGACTGATACCGTAGTTATATTTAATGTTGTAGAAGTCCGTCTTTATTATCATTTAGATATTTGTTCTATCACCACCCAGTCAAATAAATAAATGAATCATTTTAATGATAAAAATAAAATCGCAGCTTGTCATGTTATCAAGGAACCGGAAATAAATAAATAAATAAATAAATAAATAAAACACTCTTGAAGACTTTCTCATGGTGGAAAACGTATATATATATATATAAAACTCTGACACTGGAGACTCCTTCTATAAGCGATAAATAAATATAAAATAAATAAATAATAAAAAAAACATTATCAACATAATAATAATTATAACTTTTTTTTTTTAAATAACAACATGCCTTGTTTGTGTCCACTATTATACAAGTACGCGTGAATGAGAAACCGTGCGTGAATGTGTTAAAACAAGAGGAAATTAAGCAACACCTCCTGACCAATCAGAACGGAGAAATTCACCAGCGCTCGGTTGATGATGATGAATAACGGTGTTGATTACATTAAACTAAGCTGAACTTTATTTCGTCCCGATGGTGAAATCTTCGTGGTGGATTGTCTTCCAATTTTAAAGAAAAAAAAATGAAAAAATGAGAACTCATCCACCGTGTAGGAATGTGTGCTTCCTCACTCGAGTGCCGAGTTGCGTTTTTTTCTCTCACGAGGAGTCTCGTTTAGGACAAACAGCTCGGAGGGCTTCGGGTGCTTTGTCATCAAGTGGGAGAGCAGCCATTTGTTTTGACATGAAATTCATTTTGCGCCCAGTATGACCTCTTCTTACCTTCTGATACTCCTCTTCAACTCTGTAACTCAATACCAGCCCATCCCAGTTCCCTCTCTCTCTCTCTCTCTCTCTCTCTCTCTCTCTCTCTCTCTCTCTCTTTCTTTCTTCCTCCTTGTCTCTCTTACTTTTGCTTTTTTTTTTCTTCTTTCCTCTCTCTCCTTAGTCAGCACATGGCAAAGCCACATAGCAGGAATCTGCAAGAACCTTCTCTCCGGGTTAGATTTCATTGCATTCAGCCTCGATGTAAGATATAAAGTGAAAAATTCTTAAACCCGATTGACCTAGAAACCTAGCTTGGCTGATAACACATCGCCATTTTAAGGTTTCGCTTCATTTCCAAGACCCTTGCTTGTTCTTTTTTTTTTTTTTCCTTCCTTTGACAGTTTCCGCCTCTCTCTAAAAGCCGCCTTGTGTCCCGTAACGTCCGAAATAGCATCGCCGGCTTAATTAGCTCGGCTCGGAGCAAACACAGGTGTGGACAGCCCACCGTGGCGCGTGCCACCTCAGAAGAAGGCCGTGTCTGTTCGCTCCAGCAGGCCAGCAGGGAAACGGAGGCTCTGCCAGGCTTTGAAGTCGTGGAGACGCCCAGGGTCTGGACGGTGGACGCTCAGAAAGAGGGCTTTTTTCTTTTTTTGGGGGGTGGAAATGAAACAACCCACATCAAGCGTCCTCTTCCAGCACTGGAGTCACTCAGAGAGACGTGTGGAAAGGTGTGGATGTGGAATGAACTCGAGTAAAAAAGGGACAGTTTCCGCATTTACGGCTTAGCTAGCATGTTTGGACGTCCTGTGGAGGATTGAGCCAGAATGTTCTGTTTGTTGTGTAAGATGAAAAATATTAAAGCGAATAGAAAAAGACGTTCATGGCAAACAATGTGACGTAAGGCTACACCGCTGCCTTGATGATATTTTAATGAAATAACACATCAAAACCATAGATAAAAGTGAATTTTTTATATATTTTTTTTAACATTTTCTTATGACTTCGCTTTGTTTAAACGGACGAGTAATCTAAATACATTTTCCCGACATATCACATTCAAATTCGTAAGAGATCGAAGAAATTACCGAAGTTTAGGGGCGGGGCTAGAATGTTCTTACCTTCACGTGTATCTTCACGTATATGAAAGGAAAAGAAAACCGACCGCATTGTTCGGACTTGTTTAGACGGATAAAATAAATGAAAGAAATCTGCTTTCTCAGCGATTAAAAACGCATCATTTCCAGCCTCTCAGATTTAAGAGCAGGTTTAACGTCTTATTATGACTTCACTCCTATAAAATGAAAAGAACTCCAACCACATAGTCTTCACTGGATTAAATTCGGCGAAACGTGTGTAAAATTTAAATTATTCAATGCAATTTTTCCAACAAGTGACTTGTAAATTTTGTTATGATTTGAATAACGGAAACGGTTTAAGGGCTGGAGTTAGCGTTATCGCAGGACTTCAACTGTATAAAAATGTATTATATAAAATTTAAATAAATCTAACCTCATCGTTCTCCCTTGTTTAAATTTGTACAATTCGTTCAAAGTTGTTTTTCAAATTTGTTTAAATTTGTTTACAATTTTTATTTATTTATTTATTTTTATCATTCCAACCACTCACTTGCAAATTTTGTAACAATTTGAATGAATTTACAAAGATTTAGGGGCGGAGTTAGCATTTTCTTATGACTTTATATGTATAAAATTAAAAGAAACGCATCCACCTTGTTCCCACTTTTTAAAATTTGCAAAAATAAAACAAAAGCAAACTCTTTTTTTTTCCCCCAGTGATTAAATGCAATATTTCCAACATTGCACTTCAAACAGTTGAGTAACAACGGCGTAGGGAAACGTCATGTAATGGTTTAGGGGCGGAGTTTCCTTACATTTCCTTACAATTATATAAAATTAACAGAGATCCAACTTTTAAAAACAATCTATTTTTTTTTTTTTTTTTTTTTTTCATTGAGTAAAATGCAGCTTTACCAATATCTCCCTTGCAAATTAGGTAACAATTAGGGGCGGGGTTCGAATGATCTTAATGATTAAATGTGTCTTTGTTTTTATTATCATTTTTTATCAATCCTTGAACAGAACTTCTTTCCCTCATAGAAATATGTAGAATTGAAACGTTTCCTGTTAAAGTCATTGTTTTTAAGAAACCCTGAAGATACAAAAGAGCTTCTGTCCACTCCTGTGGTTAAGAACTAGCTCTTTAAAGAGTACACACTCTGTTCATCACTTCCCAGGTATGTGTGTGTGTGTGGGGGGGTAGGCGTGGGGGGGGGGGTGGCCTGGATGTGTGTGTAATGTGGTGTAATCTAGCGGACTTTGAGCTTTGGTCTACATGATAATGAAGAAAGTGCTGAACGTTTCTAGGTAAGAGATGGGGTTGTAAATGTGTGTGCTTTGCCCCAGTGAGTGTTGTGAGTGGCACAGTGTTGAGGTCTGGAGCTTCAGGAAGCTCAGGATTTGCAGCTGGAGGACAATGCCTGCACTGTGCTGCTGTGCTGAGGGGATGGTGGAGATCAGGTGGCCAGTTCTGCGTGGCAGGCATTTTTTAAAGCTCCCTCCATCTGGTTTTGTGCTCTCAGCGCGTTCCTCGCGTGGTTAGTGGCGGCCCATCCAGCGTGCTCTGAGGTTTGGCTTTCAGACAGAGCTGCTGTAGCATGAGCCGTGATCAACTGGCAGCTAATTGAGACGACAAATGAGAAGCGAGTTCCTCTGCGTTTAGGATGAACTGTAGGGGGCGCACTTCTGCCTTCTGTCTTCCTTGTTCTCTCTTTCCTCACAATACTTTCTTCCTTTCCACTGCGCTCTGCCTCAATGCTCCTCTCTCTCTCTCTCTCTCTCTCTCTCTCTCTCTCTCTCTCTCTTTCATATTTGTCATTTTAAAATTTCTTGGTCGATTGCTACATTTCTTACTCTTAGCTAAGTATCTCAATTTTAAATAGGGATTCTTATTTTAAATCTATTCTACACTTAATCATATATCCTTTCTTTCTTTCTTTCTTTCTTTCTTTCTTTCTTCCTTTGCTTACTTATAACTTATATGTATAAAAGGGCAATTATTAAACCGATATAGAATAGTAGATAATAGAATAGTATAGAATACGACCAAGTTGATTTACACAGAATCAGACAAAAATAAAATAGTGGATAACGTGACAAAACAGAATAGAATAAAGAACACGACAATGGAGTTGAACAGAATAGAATATAACGACAAAAAATATAGAAAAAATAGAACAACAAAAAATAGAAAAGGGTCAAAGAGAATAGAACAGTCTGAAATTGAATAGAGTAAAACAACCAAATAGGGAGAAATATTGTAGAATAGAGTTAAACAGAATAGAATCAAGTCAAATAGAATAGATCAAGCAAACTATAAGGATTCTAATAGAATTAAGTAAAAGAGAATTGAACAGAATAGAAGAAAAATAAACAGAGTGCAGTAGACAAGAACCAAACACCGCAGAACACAATAGGACAGAGTAACACAGAACAGAAAAGTATCGAATATGAAAGAAAGAGAATAGAATGAAAGAAAGTAGAATAAAGCAGAAAAGAAAAAAAAAGTAGAAACAGAAATAACTGAATAAAAATCTAATTGAATAAAATAAAACACAATAGAATAAAGCGTAAAAAGAGCAGAACAGAAGTAAAAAAAAAAAAGGCAACAAAGATGCAGCAGAATAAAGTAAAACAACAGAATAGAATAGGATCAAACAGAATAAAGTAGAATAAAACAGAATAGAGTAACATAAAACAGAATGCAGTAGAGTAAAACAATGGAATTTAATACATCAGAATAGAACAGAATTGACTAAAATACAAAAAAAGACAGAAGAAAAGAGAATGAATCAAAACAGCATGAAGTAGAATACAATAGAACCGAACCAGAATACAAGAGAGTCCGATAGAGATCTGAATAGAACATTTAAAAAAATATCAGTAGAATAGAATGGAATAGAATAAGACAGAAAACAAGTATATTACAATACAGTAAAAATAGAATAGAACAGAACAGAAAACACAAGAGAAGAGAAGAGAAGAGAAGAGAAGAGAAGAGAAGAGAAGAGGATAATACGGAATCAAAAATAATACACTAGAAACCGAATCAAAAATAAACTGAATAGAATAGAAGTGAAGTAGAATAGACTATTGCAAAATAATAAAACAAACAGAATATAATAACGGAAAACAGAATGGAATATAATGGAGTAGAATAGAAGAGAAGAGCACAGATCAGAAAGCCAATAGAATATAATCCAGTAGAATAGAATAGCACAGCAAGCAATCAGAATAGTACAGAATATATATATATATATATATATATATATATATATATATATATATATATATATATATATATATATATAAATTTTATATATATATATATATATAAAATAATAATATGTAATTCAAATGTAATACAGTAGAACAGGGCAGAAAACAACTAGAAACAGAACAGGGTAAAATAATCAAACAAATAGAATGGAATAGAACTGAAATAGAACAGAATAGAGCATTACGTCAGTAAATCATAATACAAATAAAATATAATAATAAAAAAAGTCAAACTGAATAGAATAGAACATTATAAATAAGAGTTTTGAATAACAGGATTCGAGTGGAACAGAAAACAAAAGGAATAGAATAGAATAGAATAGAATAGAATAGAATAGAACTGTCACATGACTGACACAGATTGGATTTGTATATGTAATCATAATGAGAGGAGGTGAACACTGCACATTTATATATATATATATATATATATATATATATATATATATATATATATATATAAAATACACATATTATTTAATGCTACAGTACATTAGATATAAAACACGACTATAATAACTTATTTTTCATTTATTATTAATAATATGCTATACCATATAATCAAACCATGCTCGTAGAGATGTATTATGCATCATTTTATTTCTATTTACGCACATCTGCCCAGCTGTGACTCTTTCTCAGGATTATTGAGCTGCGCAGTGATGCTGTATTATTACACATTTCAGCTTCTCGGCTTTGTGTCTCCCAGCCTTCAGTGTGTAGCTGTGTGTGGCCTGCACAGGAAATGAAGAAACCTCCACAGCCCTGTGTGTGTGTGTGTGTGTGTGTGTGTGTGCGTTTATGTGTGTATTAAGCAGTAACACTGGATTAAAAGAGAAAGCAGGACGGAGTTTAGCCCGAGCGAGCAGCTCCGTGTGAGGCGAAGAGGTAAAGAGGTGAAGTACGGAGCGAAAAGGGAGTCAGATTAAAACCCCGCCGCCATTTTATTTGGGTTTGTTTTGTGGTGTGTGTGTGTGTGTGTGTGTGTGTGTGTAGTGGTTCAGTAAGTCAATCCCGGGTGTTACACGTGATTTGGCATTCTGTCGATGTGCTCGTTAGTTCTGTACATCACACAAATGATTAATGTGACGTAGCAAGCGGCTGATGGATTGATAAACATTTTTAATACTCGTGCTGAAATATTTCTTTGTGAACTTTCATCTCGATGCCTTATAAGGAAGCGACCGCACCATTTATCAGCTACTCGACCAAAAACTAAACTGAAAGACTGAAGCACACCTTTCAAACACCAGAAACGACAAAATGGATCCTTTTTTTTTTTTCCACGATGTTTACGTCAAAACGTGTGTATTATTTATAAAGTAGCCTATAAACACTCATACACACCAGCGACGTGTTCATGCTTGTGTATGTGTGTTTATACGTGAGTACGTTTTCCCAGGGATCGAAATAACACCTTACAGAAAAGTCGCATACGTTTCACACGTGAATATGTGAGTAAGATGTGATCACGTGTGTGTGTGTGGGGGGGGGGGGGGGGGGGCATGTGAAGGTTCGTTTCCCAGAGATCTCAAAATAAAGATAAACGTGTGATATCACATGAAAAATGTGCGATCACGTGAAAACCAGTTAGTCACGTCACTAGTCACGTGCAGTACATGTAAAAAAAAATCAGACGATGGGATCGATCGATCGTGTGAGACAGTCACGTGTGAAAAGTGACACTGAAAATAAAAAAATTAAATGTTCAAATATAACCACTTGCCCTATATGTGAAACTTAAATGAATAATGTGTAAAAAAAAATAAAATAAAATAACGTGAAAAGTAACAAAACGTCCGCGACATGTGAAAGATTAACGTGTGGCAGGAAATTAATTTTGCAAGACAGGCACGTGTGAAAAATTTGGTGAAAATCTGATGCACTGTCATTTGATTAACCGTATTAGTTATCATGTGAAAAATGAACTTGTGAGACAATCACATGTGAAATGAATTAAAAAGCACGTGACACACGTGAAAATTACTATGTGACAGAACTGCATGTAAAACTCACGTGTGAAAAATAAAAGTATACACATGAAATGTGAAACTATTAGCCTGTGGGGAAATCACACGTGGAAAATAAAAAACGCATGCAGTACATGTAAAAAAAAAAACGAACACGTGAGACAATCATGTGTGAAACAAATAAAAGCACTTGCCATACTCACGTGAAAAATGAACGTGAAATAAATTTGTGCGTAATAATCATGTGTACATACATGAACACACGGAGTACATGTGACAAAAGAGCACACGAGACAATCACGTGAAAAATAACAGCTCATGCCTTACACGTGGAAAATTAACGCGGACATAAATGATTCATATCGAACAAAAGTCACGTGATTGAGTGTCAAAATCACACGTGGAAAATTTAAGCATGTGTTTACATATGAACATGTTCAAATTGAATTCATCACGTCAAACCCATTTTACTTGGGGAACATGTGTAAGGCATGTACAGCGTCTACAAAAACACGTGTAAATTTCACGTGTAAACGAATTGTCACGTGATGTTTCTTTAACCGACGACTCACTCAGCATCTCTATCTGAAAGAATCTGAATTTTAATGTCAGAAAGTTTCGCCATGCCACCCACGCCTCAGGATCATCCCAGCATCCTTTCAGTGTGTGTGTGTGTGTGTGTGTGTGTGTGTGCGCGTGTGTGTGCATGAGTGTGTGTGTCGGCTCTGGTTCTCTCGGTTCCATGTGAATCTCTCAGGGTTCACACAGAGGCCTGTTTTTAGTTACACAGATGGTTCTTATAGCTGAACATTACACAGCATATTTCCTCAACAAAACACCGAGTGTGTGTGTGTGTGCGCGCGCGCGCGCGTGTGTGTGTGTGTGTGTGTATGCAATCTGATTATTTCTTAATCTAAACGAAACACACAGTTGTATATTTA